>NC_081574.1:5880974-6135955 GCF_022355385.1 Mustela nigripes | reverse complement strand
GGTATGTGATTTGGTGAGTGCTGTGAAGTGTGTAAACCTGGTGATTCACAGACCTGTACCCCTGGGGATAAAAATATATGTTTATAAAAAATAAAAAATTTTATTAAAAGTCTTAAATATCAACAAAAAATTTAAAAACATGGACATAGTAGAAAAAACAGATGATAATACTTCTACAATATTCAGATGGAGGAGGTCTTATTTGGATGATCCTAGAACAGTCCTCCTAAAGTATATATTCTCAAGAGATCTTGGAATCTCCACAGAATAATCTGACAGCAGAGTTGAGTAAATAGTCATGTTCTGTACAAACTACAGAATATTCATCCTGAATACTACGAGATTTCACGGTGTCCCTGAGGCCCTTGAGGAACGTACATGAACTCAGGTGTGGCGTGTCATCAAAGCTATAACCTGATCAAGTGTGTAAGTTGACGGTCCAGGTGCTAACAGGGTGCTGATTTGGTTGTGATGCCATTAGAAACAAACAGAAGCACTTGTCTCAGTGTGAGTGCTGGAAAGATCCCAAACAAGAACGCCTTCAATTCAACAACAACCTAAAATTATATAGCCCAGTACTCTGCCTCTGTTGGTCAGCTACCATGCAAGCCTTTATTTTTTACTTGTAAAACTAAAACAGGCATCCTTGTTCCAAAAGACCTAAATAATACTTTAAATATATATATGTACGTAGAATGAAATCTGGATGTCTCTTTCAGTGCTGTTCAAATCCCACTGTCTTGCCTAGAGGTTAGAGTTGTAAAAGTGTTCTAGCTCTTCTCCTGTGCTTGTTAGTGGATGTTAGTGCATCTATGGTCCTTTTCGCCTCTTGACCTGATTGAAGGTTTTCATTGGAGTCAGATGTCCATCCCTCCCCCAACCAAGGTCCTGTTTGGGGGAAGTTGGCTTTAATCCGGGCTCTGGGGTGGGCCATCGGGCAATGGTGTCTGAAGTGTGGACCTTGAGCCCCTGAAGGTTGCCCCAAGGTGAAATGTTTCTTAATGGCAGTGAACTGTGACTTGCCTTTCTTACTGTGTCGAATTTTCAGTGATGACCTTGGGTAACTCCACTAGCACCCTAGCATGCATCAGAGCCAAAATACCACGCGCCCACATGTTCATCTCCACATACTTGCGGCAAAAACACCCTCATTTCAGCTAATATCCTTGATGAAGCAACAATAAAACCCCAGGCTTATTAAATCCTTACCCATTAACATTGTGTGTGAGTAAAAAGGGAGTATCTGTGAAGCATGCATGATTTCACTGAGTACAGTAGTTCCCTGGAGGAAAACTTTGATTTTTCAGACTGAAATAGCTACCTTTTTTGTTTTTCTTTTTCTTTTTTTAAGAAACATCCTTTTTACTTGAAAGAATAACAAATCATGGTTATTCTGGCATATTTTCTCAAAAATGAACAAAATGTCACTTCAAGGAAAACAATGGGTAGTATTGCTGGTAATAAAACTTGAGCTTTCAAATGAAAATGATAATTTTGGAAAGCTTAAATTTGCTCCTAGGAATCTGACCCGTTCTCAATACTTCAGACTCTTATAAAACTTTGCGGTAATAACCATCGTGACTTTCCATATTGTATGTCAATATTTTAGAAGATATGCAAAAATAAGTGAACCAATAATCTGTAAGCCACTGCTTCATGTCCAAATCCTTGCATGGGTAAGAGGTTCTTCCAAAGTATAAGGGAAACGTGTGGATACAAAACTTTCCTATATTAAGTTCCATGATGCTAATAACCTCTCAGAAATTACCAGTTGCAGTTTTACTCTAATGTGTGTATTCTTTCTTCTCTATAAAAGCTAATACACTCCTTTCTTCCCATTACATATCTGATGAAGGCTGCAGTCTCTGTTTGCCTCCACCAAGAAAACATGGCAACAGAGTGAACGCAGGGAATCCAGCTGTATTCAATTAAGCTAACAGTAGAGAGACTTGCAAGACCATCTGTAACTGGCCACTCTTCTTATTAAATTTACATTTGGAGGTCCTTTTCTTTTCTTTTTTTTTTTTTTTTTTTTTTTCGCGAAAATACTGTTAAAATGCAATGGGTTTTAAAGTGTTTTTAAAGGGATAAAATATTTTTAAATTTCTTGTTTTAATTTCCAAAAGAGTAAATATCAATAGATCTTTTTTTTTTTTTTTTTTTAAAGCTTTGTCTAATGGTTTCTTATACCATCAGTCTATTATAAGTAGCCTACTTGTGTTCCTACAAAAATTGGTTTAGGGATGAACCTCTAAGGGTTTCTGAGACCCAAAGACCATTGGGGTATCCTGGAAAACAATCCTGTCCACTGTGCTAAAGAAGTTACCAGAAGAGCTGCTCCTCTCTCTCTCCACTGAGTTACTCGACTGGGCTGACACTTGCAGCTCCATAGCCACTTTGCTGTCTCATGGAAAGTCAGTTTTAGGATGGTGCTGACCCCCAGCAGAGAAATAGATAAGGACTTAATTTGGATTTTACTCCGAGATGGGAGGTTCTTGGACAGAGGAGTAACAAAAGGATCACGTTGGCCGCTGCCTTTGTTTGCTGGGGCTGCCATAACAAAGCATCACAGGCTGGGTAGCTGTTGAATCCAACCAGCTCTGAAACCCACCCTCAACCCTGGGGTTCTAGCAGCAAACAAGTCTCCCTGAAAGGCAGGTTGATGTGGGTTTCTGTCTCCTCTGTTATCTACCCAGTCCTCCACACTAGAAACAAAGTTACTCCGCATGTCTCTGTTGCTCACTGTTGGCTCTAGGGCTCCCTTCCTTCACTCCACCAGCGACCGAATGCTTGTGTCCAAGGCTCTGTTGTGGGACCTGGTAATACAGCCATGACCAAGGCAAATGAGATCCCTGTCTTGGTGTTACCTTCCATGTCTGTGGTAAGAGATGGATAATCGCATGTCAAGGAGTTATAAGGGCAAGCAGTGAGCTAAGATAACGTGATGCGATTAGTGGTGACATGACACCTTTACATGGCACAGGCCATGGAATGCCTCCCCAAGGAGGAGGACTTTAAGTTACAATTGGAATTAAAAGATCTAAGAGGATGGGATTTCAGGCTGAGGGAAAAATAAGTGCAAAGGTCCTGAGGCAGGAAGGAGCACAGTAAGTACCAGTTTTAATTTCTCACTGGCTAAATCCTTACAGTCCTGCTTGATTCTTCTTCCCCATCTGCATGCAATCTATCAGTAACCTCTACTGACCTCACCATCAAAACACACCCAGAGCCCATGCCCTCTCTACCTCTTTGACCATCCTTATCTAAGATGCCCCCCTCTTACCTATGCCACTGTGAGAGCCTTCATGTAGTCTCCCTGTTAATATTCTTGCCTCTCACATTTCTATTCACTATATTTGAATTGTCTTCAAAATTCATACAGTAAAACCCTAACCCTCAGAATCTCAGAATAGGACCTTATTTGGAGGTAGGGTCTTAACAGAGATAGGCAAGCTTAAATGAGGCCCTTCAGGGGGCTTTAATTCATTATGACCAGTGTCCATAGAAGAAGGGAATATTGAGGTTCTTTCACAGAGGGAACATGAAGAGACCGGTGGGTAAAGATGGTCCTCTCGGCCAGCGAGAGCGGCCTGGGTCCTGTTCTCCTCCTCCCTGGCCTTCTGAGAGAGCCAGCCCTGCCAACACCTTGATCACAGACTTCAGCCCCAGATCTGTGCCACAACAAATTTCTGTGTAAGCTATCCAGCGTGTGCTGCTTCGTTACGACAGCCCCAGCAAATGAATGCAGCAGCGAAGGTGATCATTTACTTACTACTCTGTCCACGATCCTCCATCTTGAAGGAAATCCAAATTAAGTCCTGCCTGTGGCCCACCAGCCCCCAGGAGCCATCTCCTGTCCACATGGAGAATGGCTGTGCCTGTCTCTGCGTTTCAGCTGTGAGTGACCTAACAAAACCCTCCTCAACATGACCTTATTCTTTGCACCAGGAAATTCTTGCCAGGAAGATAAGGCTGTAAACCAGTAAGTAACTTTTTTGTTTGTTTCACGAATCTCTGTGTTCGTCTGACACCGACAATGGGCTGCTCAGCCAGACCCTTCTCAGGACAGCCGAGGGCTCATCTGTGTAAATGGCCCTCTCTGGAAAAACTACTCCACAGGGTGCTTATCAAAGAACCGTTGGTGTGTCAGACTTGCTCAGAAGTCCTTGCCTAGCTGTGTCTACCACTCATGAACTGTTACATCACTAATGTTGTCCAAACCCAATTAAGTCCCCACATTGAAACCTTCATAAAACTATTCAAGCCCAGACCCTAAAGCCCTGTAAATGCACTCTCTTCTCTCTTCTGGGACTCTAGGACTATCTAGATGATATTTCTTACTGTGGTAAGTAAGCAGTGGTCTTGCTTGATCAGTAAGTTACTCTGGTCTTTTTGGAGAGCCAACCAGCCTCCTCTTCGGCTATCCTTTCCATGCATTGAGCAGGAGGGTCTGCCCAGAATTCGACCTGTTCTTCCCTCATCTAGGAACATGTTTGCCCTCTTTCCCAGGCTCTGTCAAATGTTACCAGAGAGACTGTCCCATAACCATCGTACATGACCTCTTTGTCCCCTTTGTGTTCTTACTGACCTTATAACAGACACTAGTTTCCACCAATATTCACACTTCCCTTCTTTTATAATAATTACATCACTCATTTTCCTAGGCACATGGCTGCATAAGATAAAACCCACTTCCCAGCTTTTCTTGGACCTAGGTAATCGATTAACCAGTGAAATATAAAAGGAAGTAGCATATGGGTAGTATGAAATGGGTTAGGTGGCCTTCTCTTTTTAGATGAAATTGTAGGTCATGGTTGGAGTTCCAGCAGCCAACCAGGTAGGCATACATGGCAGACCCATCCCCAAAGGAATGTGAGTTCCTGACACCATGAGGTATCCTTCCGGTGTTGGACTTACCACCTCCAGATATTATGAAAGCAAAAATGAAACTTTAACTTGTTTCAGCTTGTCTTTTTTTTTTTTTTCACTCCCCCTTATCCTGCTTTACATTACATTTTTTTTTAAAGATTTTATTTGTTTATTTGACAGAGATCACAGTAGACAGAGAGGCAGGCAGAGAGAGAGGAGGAAGCAGGCTCCCTGCTGAGCAGAGAGCCCAATGCGGGACTCGATCCCAGGATCCTGAGATCATGACCTGAGCTGAAGGCAGCGGCTTAACCCACTGAGCCACCCAGGCGCCCCATTTTTAAAGATTTTATTTGAGAGAACAAGTGGAGGGGAGAGGCAGAGTGAAGGAGAAACAGATTCCCCACTGAGAAGGGAGTGCAATGTGGGGCTCCATTCCAGGACCCTGCAATCATGACCTGAGCCAAAGGCAGACACTGAACTGACTGAGCCACCCAGGTGCCCCCAATAATACACTTATTTTTATGTGATGTGGATTTTTGTCTTCCTAATTAGAATGTATTTTCCTTGAGATGTGAGACTGTTTTGTCTTTGCTGTATTTCTACAGCCTGGACCAATGCCTAGCAAACAATAATTCAGTAAATCTTTGTTGAATTAAAGAGGAAATTTGCATTCCAAGAAGATGTGCCATTTTTTTCCCTCCCCTAGGGCATATTGAATACCCCTGGCACATTGTCATTATGTAGATACATATGGGGTGCATTCCTCATTCATGCCCCCTTTAGGGGTGCTCCCCAGGGTCCCTAAGTGAGATCTGTGAATCAGGATTGTACAAGTATTAGACCCACTAAAATTATGTCCCAGACGATCAGAGACTGAGATTCTGAGCCCAAAAGAACTGAGAAGTAGGGCATAGAAATCATGTAGAATTACAGTCCTAATTGGCATCACGGAAACTCCAAATGGCACACACGTTGATGCCGTGGGAGAACTAGAGCGAATGAACCTGCAGGGATAAAAGTGCAGCATGCACACAGCCCACGTACCCCACAAGAAAGGGGGAGAAGGAAAGAATCCTTGGTTCTTCCTCATAGACTCCGTTTTACCTAATCTGTTTTGGGTTGGTTTGTATGTGCTGTATTGGAACAATCCAGGCTAAGACCTCCTTAGATGTCTTTGGGGCATGTGTTCGGCAGGACAAGGCAGCAGGCCTTCCCAGTCTAGTCCCCACCTGCCTTTCTGACATCCGGCTTCATTGTTTGCCTCTTCCCAACCCGAGTTCCCTCCACAGAAGCTCCTTTCTGTTCTCTACGACCGCTGTGCTCTCTGGTACTTTAGTTATTTTGTAAGTGTTCTCACTTCTGCAGGAGGAATGTTCTTCCTCCCTGACTCCTGCATCGGGACCTAGCTCAAGCTTTCCCCCTGCCCAAAGTATCCCCAGACCTCGTCCCCTCTTCCTTCTCAGACAGTGGGACACTCCCTTGTCCCTCAGCAGTCCCTTGAAGATAACTGTTACAGGACTTACCACGCGGTACCATAATTTGTTGAAATGCTCGTTGGTGACTGCACTTAGAGGCCATCTCTTCTCTTCTTTGTAACCTCAACCCAGACCATTGTCCTGTATATGTCTGATGCATAATCCCTCACCCAACATTTTTCCAGCTGCCTGTGATCTGCCTTTGCCTACCCAAAGTGCTTAGGCCACACAGTTGCTCCAGTTCCCCATATGTTCCCGAAGGAGCCCATTTCCCTCTTCCTGTCTGGCTAATCACTCTTTGCTAATCTCCCTGGAATCTAGCCCAAAGCAGCCCAGACAGCCCAGACTGCCCAAATCTGCCTTGTTGGGGAGGGTATGTGCTTTGGTGAGTGCTGTGAAGTGTGTAAACCCGGCGATTCACAGACCTGTACCCCGGGGGATAAAAATATAGGTTTATAAAAAATTAAAAATTAAAAAAAATCTGCCTCGTTGACATCTGAGCTTGGGAATGCTACAAGAATTTTAAATGTTCTTAGCAGGCAGCATCCGCATCATCCCCACCCTGCTTTTCCCTGAATCCTCTCCGTTTAATACTAAGCCTCAACATAGCCCTCCACTTTTCGCTTGGCTTCATTCACGCACACCGCACCCTGAATGTTATGCAGTTGGCTTGCGGGGTTCCTTTATTCCAATTCCTTTTTCAAGAAATGCCTTTTGACTTGCCTTGTCTTTTCCACTGAACCCTTGGCATTATTTCTGCTTGAGTACTGCATGGGTGCTTCGTCCCTCGCGCCTCACTCTGCCACCAGCACTGCTTTTCTAAAATGAACATGATCTTCCCCCTCTCCCTCTGAAAACTCTTCAATGACTCCTCTTTTCTAAGGATAAAGTCACACCTCTTTATGGCTTCCAGGGCCTTTCATGACCTGGCCCAGCTGGTTTGGCGGCGGTGCCAGGCACTGCTCAAGTGGAACAACAATGGCCCCGTACTGAGACGCTGGCCTGACCTACATCCACTTTCATCCTGTCCCACAAGTGGCAATCTTTCCCGCTGATGATAATATCCAGCCACCTGTTTCTCCTGGCTGCCTGCTTCAGAGATGACTCATGCTTTTGGCTTCGCGTTTCAGAAGCTCTTCCTTTCTAATTTTGTGTCTCCCCAAAATATTTAAACTTGACATATGGTAATAACTTGTGTGTATTTCACTTTGTTACAAATAAGCCATATGGTAACTTACAATGATGCATTCAGAGTAAAACAAGTAATAAAATGAGAAAACAAAATCAGGGATCGGTAGGTACTCCTCTAGCAAGAGAGGTGAATGAAACGCAGAATTCTTAGTAACGCTTTATCCTGAAGGAGGTTCCCCCTTTTGGAGCCAAGTGTCTGTAAAAGTTGCTCAAGAGAAGTACAAGTAATATTCCTATTTAATATCAGAAAACACGATCATCAAAAACTGTCTTTAGTGCACACAGCCCAAGGTCACCATGGCCAGCACGGGAAGCTGAGTCGAGGTTCTGTAATGGTCTTGCCAGGTCCAGGTGTAACTGGGCACCTGAGCTAGCTGAGCTGTGGCTTACACAGTGGCAAAGCAGACCTCCGTTTTTCTTCTTTCACACCCTGGAAGACGAAAACACAGAGCTGCAAAAACTATTGCTGGCGTCTACTGATAAGCATGGAAACTTACTTTCTGGAATGGAGGTAGTAGAGATTCCTAAGGTCCATTCTACCCTTCTTTGTGGTAAGAACCCAGAATTGAAGCTGGGAGGACCGCCATGCAGCTAAAGGGTTTCTGTAACTTCCCTTGGAGCAAACCATGGCCGTGTGACTGCACTGAGTGCAGTCAGTGGGAGGTGAACAGAGGGGTTGTCCGAGACGGCTGGGAAACCTCTTAAAAAGAAGTTCTCCCTTCATTTCCATTTCTCTCTTCTGGTTGGTGGAATTCAAAATGACAGCCAAAGCTTGAAGAGCTCTTTCAGGTTGCGTGGCAGAAGAGTAAGCTGGAAGGACTTGGGGTCTTGGAACTTATAGGGTCCTTGCGTGTGTGTGTGTGTGTGTGTGTGTGTGTGTGTGTGTGTGTGTGTGTGAGAGAGTGTGTGAGAGAGAGAGAGAGAGAGAGAGAGAGAGAGAGAGAGAAAATTGCAGCCAAAGTTAATCCTGACAGAAAATGATACTGGTTAGAAGTCAGAGCCCCATGCCCTTCCAGTGGGTAAGCATGAGAAGATCAAGGATGATGGAGAGGCAGTTTAGCTTCTCTTTTCCATCTGGCATTTTGGAGTAGGTGGAGTTCTTAGAGTCTTTGGAAGTTAGAACAACTGTTTTAATAAGAGAATGAGTGCACTCTGGGCAAATTCAGTTCTTTGGTTCTTGAGAGATGGTGGTGAAGATTTAGAAGAGAATCCTCCTCTGCACTCCCTATCTGAACGAACAGATTGGTAGCGGCCAGAGAAGAAAACCATATGGATATTATTGCTCTCCTGGTTGGAATGTTCTCATTCTACAAATGAGTTCTCTTATGTAGTGATTTGTTACAAGAACAGACTACAATTTACCTATCTGTTCATCAACTACAGTTTATCTTTTATTCTATTAATGTGCTGTATCCCATTCACTGATTTGTGTATGTGGAACTATGCTTGCATCCCAGGGATGAAATCTCCTTGCTCATCGTATGATCCTTTTAATGCGTTGCAGAGTTTGGTTTGCTAGTATTTTGTTGAGAATTTTTGCATCCGTATTCATCAGGGATATTGAATTGTAGTTCGCTTTTCTTGTGGTGCCCTTATGTGGCTTGGGTATCAAAGTAATGCTGACGTACTCCAAATTTTTATTTTATAAGAGAAGAAATGATTCATGATTAGTAACAACTACATGCTGACAATTTTCTGGTAATGTATCCAGTATCATTTCTACTTTTTCCCATGATGAAATTGTGGGGTGAAGCTACATTGGATTTTGAAAGATAAATATAGCAATCACTCTAGAATGTAAAGGGGTTAATCCTTTCTAACTTTTGGCCTTGATTGCATTTTGAGTGTATTTAGAATTCAGACAGTAATAAGTAATCAAATGACACAAATATTATTTACTCCAGAAATAAAGGCGTAGGGAGATGGTGAGCAATAAGAATCCATGACACGGGTGGTACAGAGATTGAACTTAAACATCGTGGCTTTCTTCATGGATGGAGACACTGATATTCCCTCCCTACCCCATCGCAAAATGCTCATTTATTCTTTATACTTACACAAATGACAGCCACCTATTAGGATTATTTTTCTATGTCTAGGAAGAATACCATTGGTATTTCAATGGGGACTTCATTAAATCTATAGATGAGTTTGGGTTGTATGGATATTTTAAAAATATTAATTATAATTCATGAGCATAGGATGTCTTACCATTAGTGCATGTGGCTGTCCAATTTTCCCAGCACTATTTATTGATGAGGCTGTCTTTTTTACATTGGATATTCTTTCCTGCTTTGTTGAAGATTAGCTGACCATAGAGTTGAGGGTCTATTTCTGGGCTCTCTATTCTGTTCCATTGATCTATGTGTCTGTTCTTGTGCCAGTACCATGCTGTCTTGATGATGACAGCTTTGTAATAGAGCTTGAAGTCCAGAATTGTGATGTCACCAACTTTGGCTTTCTTTTTCAGTATTCCTTTGGCTATTTGAGGCCTTTTCTGGTTCCATATAAATTTTAGGTTTATTTGTTCTATTTCTTTGAAAAAAATGGGTGGGATTTTGGTTGGGATTGCATTAAATGTGTAGATTGCTTTAGGTAGCATAGACATTTTCACAATATTTGTTCTTCCAATCCAGGATCATGGAACATTTTTCCATTTCTTTGTGTCTTCCTCAATTTCTTTCATGAGTACTTTATAGTTTTCTGAGTATAGATTCTGAGCCTCTTTGGTTAGGTTTATTCCTAGGTATCTGATGGTTTTGGGTGCAATTGTAAATGGGATTGATTGATTAATTTCTCTTTCTTCTGTCCTGTTGTTGGTGTAAAGAAATGCAACTGATTTCTGTGCATTGATTTTATATCCTGACACTTTACTGAATTCCTGTACAAGTTCTAGCAGTTTTGGAGTGGAGTCTTTTGGGTTTTCCACATATAGTATCATATCATATACGAAGAGTGATAGTTTGGGTTCTTCTTTGCCAATTTGGATGCCTTCAATTTCTTTTTTGTTGTCTGATTGCTGAGGCTAGGACTTCTAGTACTATGCTGAATAGCAGTGGTGATAATGGACATCCCTGCCGTGTTCCTGACCTTAGCGGAAGAGCTTTCAGTTTTTCTCCATTAAGAATGATATTTGTGGTGGGTTTTTCATAGATGTGTTTGATAATATTGAGGTATGTGCCCTCTATCCCTACACTTTGAAGAGTTTTGATCAGGAAGGGATGCTGTACTTTGTCAAACGCTTTTTCAGCATCTATTGAGAGTATCATATGGTTCTTGTTCTTTCTTTTATTAATGTGTTGTATCACATTGATTTGCGGATGTTGAACCAGAATTGCAGCCCTGAAAAAAATCCCACTTGGTTGTGGTGAATAACCCTTTTAATGTACTGTTGGATCCTATTGTCTAGTATTTTGGTGATAATTTTCACAACTGTGTTCATCAAGGATATTGGTCTGTAATTCTCTTTTTTGATAGGATCCTTGTCTGGTTTTGGGATCAAGGTGATGTTGGCCTCATAAAATGAGTTTGGAAGTTTTCCTTACATTCCTATTTTTTTTTAACAGTTTCAGGAGAATAGGAATTAATTCTTCTTTAAATGTTTGTAGAATTCCCCTGGGAAGCTGTCTGACCCTGGGCTTTTGTTTGGAGATTTATTTTTATTTTTATTTTATTTTATTTTGTTTGTTTGTTTGTTTGTTTGTTTGGAGATTTTTGATGACTGTTTCAATCTCCTTACTAGTCATGGGTCTGTTCAGGTTTTCTATTTCTTCCTGGTTCAGTTGTGGTAGTTTATATGTCTCTAGGAATGCATCCATTTCTTCCAGATTGTCAAATTTGTTGGCGTAGAGTTGCTCATAGTATGTTCTTATAATTGTCTGTATTTCTTTGGTGTTGGTTGTGATCTCTCCTCTTTCATTCATGATTTTATTAATTTGGGTTCTTTCTCTTCTTTTTGATAAATCTGGCCAGGGGTTTATCAACCTTATTTCTTTCAAAGAACCAGCTCCTAGTTTCGTTATTGTGTTCTACTGGTTTTTTAATTTCTATTTCATTGATGTCTGCTCTGATTTTTATGATTTCTCTACTTTTGCTGGGTTTAAGCTTTCTTTGTTGTTTTTTCTCCAGCTCCTTTAGGTGTAGGGTTAGGTTGTGTACTTGAGACCTTTCTTGTTTCTTGAGAAAGTCTTGTATTGCTATTTACTTTCCTCTTAGGACCACCTTTGCTGTGTCCCAAAGATTTTGAACAGTTGTGTTTTCATTATTATTTGTTTCCATGAATTTTTTCAATTCTGCTTTAATCTCCTGGTTGACCCATTCATTCTTTAGTAGAATGCTCTTTTGCCTCCATATATTTGGGTTCTTTCCAACCTTCCTCTTGTGATTGAGTTCTATTTTCAGAGCATTGTTGTCTGAAAATATGCAGGGAAGGATCCCAATCTTTTGGGACTGGTTGAGACCTGATTTGTGACCCAGGATGTGATCTATTCTGGACAGTGTTCCATGTGCACTAGAGAAGAATGTATATTCTGTTGCTTTGAGATGGAATGTTCTGGATATATCTGGGATGCCCACCTGGTCCACTATGTCATTGAAGGGCCTTATTTCCTTGTGGATCTTTTACTTGGATGATCTGTCCATTTCAGTTGGGTGGGGGGTGTGAATGTCCCCTATTATTATTGTATATTATCAATATGTTTCCTTGATTTTGTTATTAATTTGTTTATATAGTTGGCTGCTCCCATGTTAGGGGCATAGATATTTAAAATTGTTAGATCTTCTTATTGAACAGACCATTTATGTATGATATAGTGCTTCCTCATCTCTTATTGTAGTCTTTGGCTTAAAATCTAATTGATCTAATATAAGGATTACCACCCCAGCTTTCTTTTGATGTCCATTAGCATGGTAAATTGTTTTCCACCCCCTCACTTTCAATATGGAGGTGCCTTTGTCTCTAAAATGAGTTTCTTGTAGTTGTCATATTGATGGGTTTTGTTTTTTTATCCATTCTGATACCCTGTGTCTTTTGATTGGGGCATTTAGCCATTTACATTCAGGATAAGTATTGAAAGACCATTGTATTGCCTGTAAGGTGACTGTTACTGTATATTGTCTCTGTTCCTTTCTGATCTACTATGTTTAGGCTCTCTCCTTGCTTAGAGGACCCCTTTCAATATTTCCTGTAGGGCTGGTTTGGTGTTTCCAAATTCTTTTCATTTTTGTTTGTCCTGGAATCTTTTTATCTCTCCTATTTTCAATGACAGCCTAGTTGGATACAGTATTCTTGGCTGCATGTTTTTCTCATTTAGTGCTCTGAATATATCATGCCAGTTCTTTCTGGCTTGCCAGTTCTCTGTGGATAAGTCTGCTGCCAATCTAATATTTTTAATATTATATGTTACAGGCTTCTTGTCCTGTGCTTTCAGGATTTTCTCTTTGTCACTAAGACTTGTATGTTTTACTATTAGATGAAGTGATGTGGACCTATTTTTATTGATTTTGAGGGAGGTTCTCTGTGCCTCCTGGATTTTGATGCTTGTTCCCTTTGCCATATGAGGGACATTCTGTACTATAATTTGCTCCAATATACCTTCCACCCCTATCTTTCCTTCTTCTTCTGGAATCGCAATTATTCTAATATTGTTTCATCTTATGGTATCACCTATCTCTCGAATTCTCTTCTTCTGGTCCAGTAGCTGTTTGTCTCTCTTTTGCTCAGCTTCTTTATTCTCTATCATTTGTTCTTCTAAATCACTGGTTATCTCTTCTTCCTCATTTATCCTAGCAGTAAGAGCCACCATTTTTTATTGTACCTTATTAATAGCTTTTATTTCAACTTGGTTAGGTTTAGTTCTTTCATTTCTCCAGAAATGGCTTTTATTTCTCCAGAGTTTCTCTACTATCTTACATGCCTTTTTCAAGCCCAGCTTGCACCTTGAGAATCATCATTCTGAGCTCCAGATCTGACATCTTACCAATGTCTGTATTGATTAGGTCCCTAGCCTTCCATACTGTCTCTTGTTTTTTTTTTTTTTTTTGTTGTTGTTGTTTTTGTTTTTTGTGGTGAGTTTTTCTGCCTAGTCATTTTATCCAGATAAGAATATATAGATGAGAGAATAAAATAGTAAAAGGGTGGCAAAGACCCCAGAGAAATGTATGCTAGTCGAATCTGAGGAAACTCCAAATTGGGGAGAGAAGGAGGTAAAAAGACATTAAAAAAAAATTTTTTTTAATTAAAAAGATATATATATTAGACCAGTGAATAGAACAGAGCCACTCACTTGATTTTGGGTATATTCTGGTCTTTTAAAATAAACTACCTCCCAAAATTATGAGGAAAGAAAAACATATATATACACAAAAATAAGGGTAAACACGATGAAGGAATGGAATATGACCATAAAGATGAAAATAATAAAAATTCTAAAAAAGGAATTGGTACTACAAGTTGGTTGGAAAAAGAAAGAAAGTGAAGAGAATTTGCTCAGGCTGAAGACTAGAACAAAGCCCTGTGCTAGATTCAGGGTATATTTTGATCTATTAGAAGAAATTGTATCCCAAAATTTTTAAGAAGAAAAAACCCTATATGTTTACAAAAAATAAAGTTAGATACAATGAAGGATAAAATATGACTATAATAATTAAAGTTTTAAAAAGATTTTTTTAAGAAAGGTATTGTTAGATAAACTAGTTAAAAAATGTTAAAAGAGGAAAGAGGAAAAGTTAAAACAATTAGAATAAGAAAAAAATTTAAATATTTAACTAACTTTGCAAGACTAAAGAATTATGGGGAGAAAGCCATGAATTTCATGCTTTGTTTTCCCCTCCTCTGGAATTCTGCTGTTCTCCTTGATCAGTGAGCTTGGTCTTAGCTCAATGTTCTTGTTGATCTCCTGCAGGAAGGACCTGTTAGAGTCTTTGCCTGAGGTGGAATCGTGCCACCCTTGGCGGGGGCCAGCCTAAGTAATCTGCTCGTGTTCGGGTTCACTCTCAGGAGCTTTTGTTCCTTGAATGTTTTCCGTAGAGCTCTGGAGGATGGGAATGAAAATGGCTATCTCCCAGTCTCTGGCCAGAGGAGCTGAGAGTTCAAGGCCGCACTCCTCAGTGTGCTCTTGGAGAAAAGCAGTCCCTCTCGTTTCCCTGATCTCCAGCCACACTCTGAGCTCACCTGGCCTGTGACTGAGAGTTTCTGCCTCTGGTGCATGGCCCTGTTTGGAGTCTCCAAACCTGGCAGATTCCTGCCTCCAGAGATAGAAGGTGAGTCTCCCTGGATCTGCCATTTGTGGGGTCCCTGCTCAAAGAGCAGTGGCCTGGCTGTGCCATGGATCATGGTTTAAGGTAAGCCCGAGCTGCAAGCTTACTCCTCAGCTCCATCTCTGTAGTCAGCTTCCCTGCTCTACACCTGTGAGCTCTGCCAGTCAGACACCCCCGATTCTTCTGTGACTTCATGGTTCCTGAGACCATGCTGTCCCCACGAGGAATCCACTCCTGATTACCCTGGAGCATTGTCCCTCAGTGGAGCAGACTTCTAAAAGTTCTGATTTTGGGGACGCCTGGGTGGCTCAGTTGGTTAAGTGGCTGCCTTTGGCTCAGATCATGATTCCAGTGTCCTGGGATCGAGTCCCATATCAGGCTTCTAGCTTGGCGGAAGCCTGCTTCTCCCTCTGCCTCTGCCTGCTACACTATCTGCCTGTGCTTGCTCACACTGTCTCTCTCTCTCTCTCTGACAAATAAATAGATAAAATCTTTTAACAAATTTAAAAAAATGAAAGTTCTGATTTTGTGCTCTGCTGCTCCACCACTTGCGAGGAGCCAGACGCTGCCCCAGCGGTCTACCTTCCTGTTGCTTTGGATTCACTTCTCCACATATCCTACCTTTCAGAAAGTGGTTGGTTTTCTGTTCCTAGAATCGCTGCTCTTCTTCTCTTTGATCACCTGTTGGGTTTGTATGTGTTCGGAATGATTTGATAACTGTCTAGCTGAACTCCTGTGACCTGATGTCATCTCAGTGTGCTAATCATCTGCCATCTTAACTCCTCCCCCATAAAGGATTTTTACTGTAAGAGTATGTTGTATTTTGTCAGATGCATTTTCTGCATCTGTTGGGTTGATCCTGTGGATTTTTTTTTTTATTAATGTGATGTATTACACTTACCAGTTTGCATATGTTGAACCATTCTTGCATCCCATGGGATGAACCCCCTCAGTCATGGTGTACAGCTCTTCTACTGAATTCTTTAATTTAGTTTGCTATTAGTTTGAGAATTTTTGCATCCATATTCATGGAGGATATTGGTCTATAGTTTCCTTAAGGTGTCATTATCTGACTTTGGTATCAAGATAATGCTGGGTTCGTGCTCGCTTCGGCAGCACATATACTAAGATAATGCTGGGTTCATGTAATAGTTTGGTAGTTTTCCCTGCTCCTCAATTTTTTGTAAGACTTTGAGAAAATTACTATTAATTCTTTAAATTTTTATCAGAATTTGCTGGTGAAACTGGGCCTTGCATTTTCTGCTTCAGAGATTTTTCAGTTACTGACTTAATCTCTTTATTCATTATTGGTTTGTTCAGATTCTCTACCTCTTCCTGATTTAGTCCTGGTAGGACAGTGTATTTCTAGGAATAGATCCATTATCTAATCTCTTGATGAAATTACTCATCATAGTCTTAAGAGCTTATGTATTTCTGTAGTATTGGTTGTAGGGTCTCTTCTTTTATTTCTAATTTTGAATCTTTTCTTTTCCTTAGTCAAGCTGAAAGTTCATCAGTTTTATCTTTTTAAAAAAACTGCTTTTAGTTTCATTAATCCTCTGTACTGTTTTCCTCCTCTCTATTTCAATTATTTCTGCTCTGATCTTTCCTTCTCCTAATTTGATGCTCAATGTGTTCTTCTCTACTTCCTTGATGTGTAAATTTAGGTGGTTTGAGAGCTTTGTAATTTATTAATGCATGTTATTTTTGTCATATCCCATATGTTTTAATATGTTATATCTACATTTACATAGTTTCATTCTAATTTTTATATTATTTTTTATTTCTTTGACACATTGGTTCAGAGCATGTAAATTTCCACATATTTAAACATTTTCTAGCTTGTTGAATTCTAATTTAATATCATCAAACTCAGAAAATATAGTTGGTATGATTTCAATCTTAAATTTACTTAGATTTGTTTTGTCTTCCATTGTATGGTCTATCCTGAATAATTTTCTTTGTGCACTCAAAGATGTGTATTTTTAATTAAGATTCTAAGTTTATTTCACATGTATATTTTTGTCTTCCCATCATTTCCATTTGTCTGAACACCACTATTACCATGTTTTATAACATCCCATACATACTTAAAGCCAAGCAAAGGGTGGAGTTCTATCATTAAAAATAAACAGGCCTGGGTGCCTGGGTGGTTCAGTGGGTTGAGCCTCTGCCTTCTGCTCAGGTCATGGTCTCAGGGTCCTGGGATCGAGCCCCACATTAGGGGCTCAGCATTCTTCCTCTCTCTCTGCCTGCCTCTCTGCCTGCTTGTGATCTCTCTCTCTCTCTCTCTCTCTCTGTCAAATAAATAAATAAAATCTTTAAAAAAAATAAATAGGCATTTTGGCCAGCACATTCTTGATAATGGAACCTGGATAACATATATCAGACATAGGAATGAAAGTTCTCACTCTGCATTATAAAAAGGACAGACAGATATCAACTGTTACAGAAATGAAATAAGATGGAAATTTTTAATAAACTGCTTAAAATGGTTTCTTAAAGAGACTTCCTCCACTGCCAGAGATCTTGAACAGCTTTTTGGTCATCTGGAAGCAATTCTTCATACAGTTGATGGAGTTGGCTTCCACTTTGGGAAGAGAACCACCTTTTTCTATACTTACTTGCATTTTTACTTTAATGTGCTCTAAGTCCTTTCATAGTTTTGAAAGTCTTTTCCTGTTACTTGAAGAGTTCTTAGCCTTTGATCTCAATGCTGATAGTTTTTAGTCTTCTCCATTCTGGTTTGATTTCTCTGCATATTTGTCTGGAGCATCTCATTATAAATTGCTTTACTGGTATCTTTCTTCAGCTTCCTGATCAAAATCCTCATCAACATTGTCTTCTACCACAGCAAGTTTAAGTGTTTTCTGTAAATCCTTGCTCCCATTTCCAGGGGCAGAATGCTTTCCAAATAAACTATGGAGTTTGAGGGATTGAAGTCCCCTTTATTATTGTGTTGTTTTCTAGTTCTCCCTTTATATCTGTTAGTATTTGTTTAATAAATTTCAGCTCTCTGATGCTGGGTGCATATATACTTGTTGATCTATTGACTCTTTTACCATTCTATAACAGGGTACTGTTTGGTTTGAAGTTGATATTCTCAGATAGAAGTATGGCTACTCCCACTTCCTTTTGGTTTCTACTTTTCATGGACTGTCTTCCATCTCTTTGCTTTGAGTTTTAGAAATGAAATGGGTCTCATGTAGGCAGCATATCATTGAATCTTGGGGGTTTAACAATTTTTTTTAATCCAGCCACTCTTATGTTTTATTTATAAGTTGAATTCATTGGCATTTAAAATGATTATAGTTATGTAAGGACTTACTACTCCATTTTTTCTTTGGCTGTTGGGTTGCTTTGTATTACCATAGTTTGTGTATTCCCCTATTCCACCTTTGTAAACTGGTGGTTTTCCACGGCATTTGCTCCATCCCCATTCCTTTTTATGTTTTGAGACTCTAAATTTTTGCTTCATGGTTACCATGAATTTTACATTAAAACACATATAAAATAGTCCTATTTCTGCTGAAAGCAACTTACCTTAGTTTGCCTATGAAGTTTTTAGCCTTGTAATGCTTTTCAGATATCTGATGTCACAATTTACCTATCCATACTGTCCATTTGTTAGTTATTACACTAGTTACAGTTGTCTTTTTTTAAGATTGTATTTACTTGAGAGATACAGAGAGAGAGTAAGCACACAAGCAGGGGAATCAACAGAGGGAGAGGAAGAAGCATCCCGACTCAGGGGTTGATTCCTGGGCCCCAGGGTCATGACCTGCTTAACCAACTGAGCCATCCAAGCTCTTTTCCTTTAACCTTTATGCTATAGGTAATTAACACAGTGTTCTGCTAGTTTTTTTGATTCTGCATTGCATAATTTCATGTTTTATATATTATTAATTAGCATCAATTTCAACTGAAAGAACGTTAAGGTTTTTTTTTTTTTTAACATTTTATTTATTTATTTGAGAGAGAGACGGTGAGAGAGAGCATGAGCAAAGAGGGGGTCAGAGGGAGAAGCAGACTCCCCATGGAGCTGGGAGCCCAATGTGGGACTCAATTCCGGGACTCCGGGATCATGACCTGAGCCGAAGGCAGTCGTGCAACCAACTGAGCCACCCAGGCGTCCCAAGAACTTTAAGGGCTTTTGTTTTGTTTGTTTTTTTGTTTTTGCAAAGTAGGTCTAGTGGTGGTGAACTCACTAAGCTTTTGTCTGTCTGGGCAAGGTTTTCTGGCTCCTACACATCTGAAGAGTAATGTGCTACATAGAATATTCTTGGCTTCAATTTTTAATTTTTCAACTCTTTGAGGATGTTCTTACACTCTCTCTCCAGGCCTATAGATTTTCGGCTAAGAAATCTGCTGAAAGGCTAATGGAGTTTCTTTGTGAATAACATTGTCTTTTCCCTTGGTTGCCATTAGATTTCTTTCTTTGCCATTGACTTTGACATTTCATTTCAGTATGATGTGTCTTGGAGATGGTCTTTTTAAATTCTATAAGATATTTTCTTTTTATTTCACATATCACTTGTAACTTTCTATTGAGGTATAATTGACATAAAACATACTAATTTAGAGTTTCCAACATAATGATTTGATATTTGTATGTATTATAAAATGACTACCCCAAGAGGGTTAGTTATTCATCACCACAGTAAATTATTTTTGTGATGTTGATTTTTAAGATTTATGGGCAACTTTGAAGCATGTAATACAGTATTATCAACAATAATCCCCATGCTGTACTTTACATTGTCAAGACTTATAACTGGAAGTTTTTATCTTTTGACACCTCATCCAGTTCATTCATACCCTAACCCTGGCCTCTGGCAACCACCTATCTCTTCTCAATACCTGCAACTTCAGGGTTTTGTGTGTATATGTGTGTATTCCACAAATAAGTGAGATCATACAGTATTTGTTTCATTCTGATCTATTTCACTTAGATGAAATAGCAACATTTTATTCTTTGTTATTAAATAATATTCCCATGTGCGTGTATCATGTTTTCTTTGTCCTTTCATTCACTGGTGGGCACATAGGTTGTATTTGTGTCTTGGCTGTTGTAAATAATGCTTCAATGAACATGGGATTGTAGATAACATGTTGAGTTAGGTTTTGTTTCTTTTGGATAAATACCTAGAAGCGGAATTGCTGGATGATACAATAATTCTGTTTTTAGTTATGTGAACAGCATCCACATTGTTTTCTGTAGTGGCTATACCAACTAGAATGCCCACCAACAAACATACAAAAGGGTCTACCTTTCTCCACATCCTTGCCAGCACTTACATTTTACATCACTATTACATTTCAGCAATACCCATTCTAACAGGTGTGAGGTGATTCCTAATTGTGGGTTTTATTTGCATTTTCTGATGATTAGTGACATTGAACATCTTTTTCATGTACCTGTTTGTCATCTGTAAGTCTTTTTTGGAAAAATGTCTTTTCCTATCCTTTTATTTTCTTGCTATTGTTGTAGGAGTTCTTTGTATATTTGGATATTAACATCTTAGCTTATCTTTCATTTTGTTGGTGATGTCCTTTGCTGTGTAGAAGCTTTATGGTTTAATGTAGTTCCACTCATTCACTTTTTCTTTTGCTGTGCTTTGATGTTAATCCAAAAAAATCATGGCCAAGACTGATGTCCAGAAGTTTATCCCTTATAATCTCCTCCTAAGAGTTTTATGGTTTCTCATCTTACAGTTAAGTCTTTAATCTAATTTGAGTTAATTTGGGGTTAAGGTATAAGATACTGGTTGTTTTATTCATTTTTTGCTGTAATTGTTCAATTTGCCAAACACCATTTATTAAAGCATCTTTTTCACCATTTTATGTTCTTGGCTCCTTTAGCATTAATTATTTGACCATATTTGCATGAGTTTATTTGTGGGCTCTCTATTCTCTTCCATTGATCTGTGTGCCCATTTTAATGCCAATGCCATACTGTGTTGATTAATAGAGCTCTGAAACATAGTTTGGAGCCTGGGAGCCTGATGCCTCCAGTTCTGTTTTTCTCAAGATTGCTTTAACTAAGTAGGGTTTTTTTGTAGTGTACACAAGTCTTGAGATTGTTTGCTCAATTTCTTTTTTTTTAACATCTCAATTTTATTTTATTTTTTTCATATTCCAAGATTCATTGTTTATGCACCACACCCAGTGCTCCATGCAATATGTGCCCTCCTTAATACCCACCACCAGGCTCACCCATTCCCCCCACCTCCCTCCCTTTCATAATCCTCAGTTTGTTGCCCAGAATCCAGTCTCTCATCTTTTTTTTTTTTTAATTTTTTATTTTTTATAAACATATATTTTTATCCCCAGGGGTACAGGTCTGTGAATCACCAGGTTTACACACTTCACAGCACTCACCAAATCACATACCCTCCCCAATGTCCATAATCACACCCCCTTCTCCCAAACCCCAGTCTCTCATCTTTTATCTCCCCCTCTGATTTACCCCAATTCACTTTTCCTTTCCTTCTCCTAATGTCCTCCATGTTATTCCTTATGCTCCAAAACTAAGTGAAATCACATAATTTACTTTCTCTGCTTGACTTATTTCACTCAGCATAATCTCCTCCATTCCCAACCATGTTGGTACAAAAGTTGGGTATTCATCCTTCCTGATGGCTGCAATATATTTCATTGTATATATGGACAACATCTTTTTTTACCCACTTGTCTGTTGAAGGGCATCTCCGCTCTTTCCACAGTTAGGCAATTGTGGAAGTTGCTACTATGAACATTGGGGTACATATGGCCCTTCTTTTCACTACATCTGTGTCTTTGGGGTAAATACTCAGTAGTGCAGTTGCTGGGTCATAGGATAGCTCTATTTTTAATTTTTTGAGGAATCTCCACACTGTTTTCCAAAGTGGCTGTACCAACTTCTATTCCCACCAACAGTATCAGAAGGTTCCCTTTTCTCCACATCCTCTCCACCATTTGTTGTTTCCTGTCTTGTTCATCTTTCTATTCTAAGTGGTGTAAGGTAGTATCTCAATGTGGTTTTGATTTGAATTTCTCTGATGTCTAGCGATGATGAATATTTTCTCATGTGTCTGATAGCCATTTGTATGTCTTCTTTGGAGAAGTGTCCATGTCTTCTGCCCATTTTTTCACATGATTATCTGTTTTATGGGTGTTGAGTTTGAGGAAATGTTGAAAAAGAAAAACAAAGCCGGGGGCATCACATTTCCTGATTTCAAACTTTATTACAAAGCTGTGATCACTAAGACAGCATGATAATGGCATAAAAACAGACACATAGACCAATGGAACAGTGAAACCAATGAAAGTCCTGATATGGACCCTCAATTCTATGGTCAAATAATCTTTGACAAAGCAGGAAAAACTATCCAGTGAAGGAGAGGGAAACCATCTCTTCAATAAATGGTGCTGGGAAAATTGGACAGCTATGTATAGAAGAATGAAACTTGACCATTCTCTCACACCATACACAAAGATAAACTTGAAATGGATGAAAGACTTCAACGTGAGCCAGGAATCTATCAAAATCCTAGAGGAGAACATAATCAATAACCTCTTCAACACTGGCCACGGCAACTTCTTTCAAGACACGTCTCCAAAGGCAAAGGAAACCAAAGCAAAAATGAATTTTTGGGATTTCATCAAGATAAAAAGCTTCTGCATAGTGAAGGAAACAGTCAACAAAACAAAGAGGCAACCCATGGAATGGGAGAAGATATTTGCAAATGACATTACAGACAAGGGGCTGTTTGTTCAATTTCTATATAAAAAAAAAAAGCCCTTGTAATTTTGATGGGGATTGACTTGGGTCTGTAGGTAGTATGGACATTCAATGGTACTAATTCTTTGATTTTATGAACATGGAGTATCTTTCCATTTCTTTGTGCCTTTAATTTTTTCCAACAATGACTTATTGTTTCATTATGCAGATCTTTCATCTCCTTGGTTATATTCATTCCTAGGTATGTTATTTTATTCATGTGATTTTAAGTGGGAATTTAAAAAATTCTCCTGACACTTTACTGTTATTTTATAAAAATGCAGCAGAGTTTTGTATATTGATTTTGTATCCTGAAACATTAATGAATTCCTTCATTCTAACAGGTTGTGTGTGTGTGTGTGTGTGAGAGAGAGAGAGAGTCTGAGAGAGAAAGAGAGAGAGAGAGAAGTCTTTAGGATTTTCATATATAAGATGTCATCTGCAGATAGTGACAGTTTTATTGCTTCCTTTCCAGTTTGGATGCCTTTTATTACTTTTCCCTGCTTAATTGCTCAGCTAGAACTTCCAACCCCACGTTGAATAAAAGTGGCAGGAGTGCACATTCATGTTTCTGATCTTAGAGGAAAAGCTTTTACCATATTCACCACTGAATATGATGTCAGTTGTGGGTTGTCATATATGGCCTTTATTGTCTTAGGGTTCCTCAATATTCCATTTGTCGGGTCTTCTTACTGTGAACAGATGTTTAATTTTGTCAAACCCTTTTTCTCCAGCTATTGAGATTATCATATGATGTTTACCCTTCATTTTATTAATGTGGTATATCACATCCATTGATCTGTGAATGTTGAATCATTCTTGCACTCCTTGACTGTATCCACTTCATCATGGAGTGTGATTCTTTTCATTGCTGAATTTGCTTTGAATGGGGTTCCGGGAAGGTGACCCACAATGCTGCGGAAACTGGATGTCCACCTTGGGCCCTCTTGTTCCTACTGGGCCCAGGAAGGTTCTCTCAGTGTAGTACTGCAGTTGCCTGGGGGTGGAGTGATGGGGGTGGAGGGTTACTCTTCTAATCTCATCTTAATTTGGTTCAGGGAAGACCAAATTAGCCTATCCCTGTGTTCAAGAATTTTTATGATAATGTCTTATATGGATAATTGCTAGTTTGTCATCTTGTGAGGGACTGAATTCAGGAATAACCTATATCACTATCTTGATATCATTCCAATTTTCTATTTTACTGTTTCCTTTGCAGAGCAGAAACATTTTAGGTTGATGCAGTGTCACTAGTTTGTTTTTGCTTTTATATATAATTGCTTTCAGTATCAACTACAAAAGATCATTGCCAAGATTAATGTCAAGGAGATTTCTTCAGTGTTTTCCTCTGGGAGTATTGTGGTTTCAATATTTAATCTATTTTGTGTTAAATATATTTAATACATATTTAATGTGTTTAAGTATTTAATCCATTTGAGTTGATTTTTGTAGTATAAGGTTCCAATTTCTTTGGCATGTGGTATCCATTTATTGAACATCATTTATTAAAGAGCATATCTTTATTGTATACTCTAGGCACTGTTCTCAAGTTATTTGTATGGCTTTGTTGAATTCTACATTCTCTTTTCTGTTTCATGCATGTGCGTGTGTGTTTATGCCTGTACCATACTGTTTTTTATTATTACAGCTTTGTAGGGTAGTTTGAAGTCAGGAAAGTCACAGCTTTACCTTTCTAAGTCAAGACAACTTTATTAAGGGTCTTTTGTCCTCCCAGAAAAATTTTAGGCTTTTTTTTTTTTTTCTATTTTCATTGCTAATGATTTAACAGTAAGGATTGCATTGGATCTGTAGATTCATTTTGGGTAGAATGTACATTTTAACAAAATTCTTCCAGTTTATAAACATTACTTTTCCTTTGCTTGATTTGTGTTACCTTGGATTTCCTTTAGCAATATTTTATAGTTTTCAATGTATAGAACTTTGACATTCTTGGTTAAATTTATTTTTAATTATTTTTATTTTACTACTATCATACATAGAATTTTCTTAATGTCCTTTTGGATAGTTTTTTATTAGTGTATAGGAATGCAACTTATTTTGTATGTTGATTTTGTTTCCTACAACTTTACTAAATTCACTAATGATATTTTGATAGAGCCTTTAAGATTCTGTATATATAAGATTATGCCATCCGTAAGCAGATAATTTTACTTTTCCCTTTGTGGTCTGGATTCATTTCTTTCTCTTGCCTAATTGCTTCTACCTAGCACTTATAGTACTAAAATAAAAAGTGTAAGCATGGTCCTCTCCGTCTTATTTCTAATCTTAAAGGAAAGCTTTTCCTTTTCACTGTTTGATATGGGCTTGTCATATATGGCTTTCATTATGAGATACATTGTCTTTTATATCTAACTTTTTATTTTTATCATGATGCTATGTTTATTTTTTGTCATGGGCTTTTTCTGCATCTTTTGAGATAATCCTGTTTTTCACTTTGTTAATGCTGTGTATACCATTTATTGATTTGCAGATGTTGAGACATCCTTGCATCTCTAGGATAAATCCCACTCAGTTACAGTGTATAATCCTTTCAGTGTGCTATTGAATTCCATTTGCCAATATTTTGTTGAGGATTTTTGCATGTATGTTTATCAGAGATACGGGCCTGTAACTTTCCTTTCATATAATGCCTGTGCCTGGTTTTAGTATCAGGGTACTCCTAACCATTTAAAGTCACTTTGGAAGCATTCCCTCCCCTCCTTGTCAGTTTTTGGGAAGAGGATGAGAAAAATTAGCATTAATTCTTCCTTAAATACATAGTAGTATTCACCAGTGAAATCTGTCTGGTCTTGGTCTTTGTTGGGAAGTGTTTTGATGAACTGATTCTTCTCCTTACTCATTATTGGTCTATTCAAGTATTTTATTTCTTTATGATTCAGTCTCCATACAATAGGTTTCTAGGAATTCATTCATTTCTTTTAGGTTATTGATTATTGTACAGTTATTCATAGTAGTCCTTTATGATTCTTTGTATTTCTGTTCTATCAATTGTAATAACTAATGTAATAAAAAATTATTTTAAAAAAGCAAATTGTAATGTCTCCTCTTTAATTTCTTATTTTTTTTGATACTTTTCTTTTTTTGCTTAGTCTAGCACTTGTTTTGTCAATTTTATTTCTCTTTTTGAAAACCCAGCTTTTAGTTTCATTAATGTTTTAAATTGTTTTTTTGGGGGGGGGCGGTCTATATTTCATTTATTCCTGCTCCGATCTTCATTTCCTTTCTGCTAACTTTGGATTTCACTTGTTGTTTTCTAGTGTCTTGAGCTGTAGAGTCCAGTTTTTATGAATTTGTTTTATTTTAATATGTTATTTTATTGGTATGAGCTTCCCAGTTGAAACTGTTTTTGTAGCATCTCAGAAGTCTTGCAATATTGCCATTCCATTTTATGTGTTTCAGATACATTTTTGTTTCTCTTTTTTTTTTTTCTGACCCATGGTTTGCTCAGTATGTATAAATTGGGAGATTTTCCAGCTTTTCTCTTTTTATTAATCTGTAGTTTCATACCATTGTGTTTGGGAAAGAGACTAGATATGCTTTCAATCCTCAGTTTACTAAAACTTGTTTTATGGTCTATTGTATTATGATCTATCCTGGAGAATGTCCTTGCATAGTTGAGAAGGCTGTGCATTTGGCTACTGTTAGAATATTCTGTATATGTCATTTAGGTCAGTTTAGTCTGGTAGTTCAGGTCTGGTGTTTCCTTATGTATTTTGTGTGGATGATCTGTCCATCGTTGGCAGTAGGGGATTGAATTTAGCTATTTTTGTATTGCTATTTCTCCTGTCAGGTATATTAATATTTGTTTTATATTTTTAGGTGCTCTCATGATGGGTGCATGTATATTTATTATTGTTATTTCTTCTTAATAGATTGACTCCTTTATGCAATGACATTTTTGTCTCCTATTACAGTTTTTGACTGGAAGACTATTTTGTCTGACGCAGGTATAGTAACCCCTGTTCTCTTTGACTTCTCTTTACATGGAATATCTTTTGCCATCTCTTCACTTTGAGACTATGTGTGTCCATATAGCTGTAGTGAGTCTTATTCAGGGAGCATGTTGGGTCTTGTTACCCATTCATCTACCACTCCATCTTTTACTTGAAGAGTTTGGTTCATTTATATTTAATTATTGGTACGTAAAGGACTTGCTCATGCTATCCTCTTGATTGTTTCCTAGCTATTGTATAGTTCCTTTGCTCTCTTCTCCCTCTCTTCCTGTCTTCCTTTGTGATTTGATCATTTTCAGTAGGGTTACACTTTGTTTTCATTCCCTTGTCTGTTGTGTAACTACTATAGTTCTGTGCTTTGTGATTTCCTTGGGGCTTATGCAATATATCTTAGAGTTACGATGACCTATTTTAAGCCCGTAACAACTTACCATTGTTCCCATAAAATACTGCAACACTTTAATTCCTTTCCCCACATTTTGTTTTTAATGTCACAATTTTTCTTTTTTCAGATTATATCCATTAAGAAATTACAGTGGTATAGTTATTTTTAATTCTTTACTCTTTCAACCTTTACGCTAGTGTTATAAGTGACTTCCAAGCCATCTTTACAATATTAGTGCATTACGAATTTAACTACATCTCTACCTTCACTGGTTGGTTTATACTTTCATCATACAACTTAGTGTCTCTTCTTTCCAGTTTGAAGAACGCCCTTCAGCATTTTATGTTCGGTCTAGTCAAGGTGAGGTCCTTCAGCTTTTGTTTGTCTGGGAATGTTTATCTCCCCTTCAATTCTAAAGTAAACTTTTTCTGGGTATTCTTGTTTGGCTTTTTTTTTCTTCTTCTTTTTGAGCCTTTTGAATATATCATCCTGCTTTTTCCAGGCCTATAGGTATCTGCTGAGAAATCCACTGATAGTCTTTTCAGGGTTTCATTGAATGTGATGAACTTCTTTCTCTTGCTGCTTTCAAGATTCTGTTTTTGATTTTTGACTGTTCTATCATAATATGCATCAGCAAAATCTTCTTTGGGTTGAGCTTTACTGGGGACTTTTGAGCCTTGTGTGCCTGAATGTGAATATCTTTCCCCACATCCTGGAGGTTTTCAATCTTTATTTCTTTAAATAAACTTTCTGTCTCTTTCTCTATTTTTCTGGGAGTTCCCATAGTGCAAATATTATTGCTTCTCATGGTGTCCCATAACTGTCATTGGCTTTTTCCTTTCTTTTTATTTTTTTTTTCTGAGTTGATAATCTCAAATGAAGTACATTTGAGTTAACTGTTCCTTCTGCCTGATTGAATTTGTTGTTTAAGCTCTTTACTGCATTTTTAGTTCATTCATTTTTTTACTCAATCTGTTTTGTACCTCTAAAATATGCATTGTACTGTTTTCTTTTTTAAAATTTTTAAAGATTTTTATTTATTTATCTGACAGAGATCATAAGCAGGCAAAGAGGCAGGCAGAGAGAGAGGAAGGGAAGCAGACTCCCCACCGAGGGGAGAGTCCGGCGTGGGGCTCAATCCCAGGACCCTGAGATCATGACGTGAGCCGAAGGCAGAGGCTTAACCCACTGAGACATGGCGCCCCTCTTTTTAAAAAATTTTTTTTAAAGATTTCATTTATTTATTTGACAGAAAGAGCACAAGTAGGGGGAGCAGCAGACAGGGGTGGGGAAGTCAGGATCCTCCCTAGGCAGGGAGCCCAGCCCGATGCAGGGATTGATAGGATGATGCAGGCAAAATGAAGCTATTCTTTCTACCCTTTTTGTGCAGTTGTTCTCAAGATTTTTAATCTATTATATTGATTAAAGCATCATAATTGGATTCTCAAGTTCTACCAGAGCTATTTTTGTCTGTAGATACTATCTAATTGCTCTTTGTGGGAGAACAGAGGTTGGAGTCTTATACTTTGCTATCTTTGTGATGTCATTCCTCACCAAGGGTAATTAGACTCGTTACCTAATTTTCAAACATTTAGATTTTTTCTAGTTATTTTCTTTAGTTGACTTCAAATTTAAATACCAAACATATAAAATATTCTACATGATATCTTTTGAATTTGTTATGGTTTGCTTTTTGGTGTAACACATCATCTCTTTAGATAAGTATTCCAAGTAATGACAAATATAATATATTTCTTGTCGTTGTTGAGTATAATGTTTGTGTATGTTGATTAGGTTAAGTAGACTATCTGGTCATATATTTTACATCCATACTGATTCTTTTGCACCCTTAATTTAGTTTTTACTAAAAGATGTGTGTTAAAATATTTAATTATGGAGGGGCACCTGGGTGGCTCAGTGGGTTAAAGCCTCTGTCTTCAGCCCAGGTCATAATCCCAGGGTCCTGGGATCGAGCCCTGCATTGGGCTCTCTGCTCAGCAGGGAGCCTGCTTCCTCCTCTCTCTCTGCCTGTCTCTCTGCCTGCTTGTGATCTCTCTCTGTGTGTCAAATAAACAAATAAAATCTAAAAAAAAAAAAAAAATTCAATTATGGAGACAAAAAGGTGCCTGTCAGAGTAGAAAGACCTGAGGCTCACCTCGTTCCATGAATACAACTAGATAACTGTGAAATCATCTTAAATATCCTAGAAATTGACCTGAAGCCTGAAAGAGCAAACTCCACAACTGAAAGGGAGAAAAGTGGCCACACTGAAGGAGGCAGAAAGTGTAGAGATGTGGGTTAGATCAGAAACAGATGGTGGCTGCATACTATTACAATGTCTCTGCTACTCAAAATAAGCTATGTCTTTAATTAAATCCCTATCAAAATACCAACAGCATTTTTCACTGAGCTCGAACAATCCTGAAATTTGTACTGAACCATAAAAGACCCCAAACAGATAAAGCAACCTTAAAAAAGCAAAGCAAAGCTGGAGGCATCACAATTTTTGACTTCAAGTTATATTACGAAGCTGTAGTGATCAAAACAGTTTGGTACTGGCAAAAAAATAGACACATAGATCAATAGAACAAAGTAAAAAACCCAGCAACGAATCCACAACTGTATGGTCAATTGATCTTTAACAAAATAGGAAAGAATACCCAGTGGGGAAAAAAAGACTTAAAGTCCACTTTGTCTGATACTAATGAAACCATGGCAGTTTGGGGGGGGATTACATTATATTTTTGCTCCATGCTTGTTGATCTTCTTATATCTTTTCATTCCAAACCATAACCTTATATTTAGAGTTTTTCTCTTGTAAATAGCACAGTTGGGTCTTAAAAATTGCCCCTCTAACAGCTGTCTTTGAATTGGGATGTTTAGTCTTCCATCTTGCATTTTTTTTTTTTTTTGAGAAGACACATTACCTACTTATTTGAAATCCTTGATTCTAGAAACATATTGGACCTTACAATATGGATAAAAACCTCAAGTTATTCTAATAAAATCAACACAGAAAGAAAACTAGCTGTAAATTTCAGATAAATATCTGTAATTTAATTTTTAATTAGCACTTGGTATGGGATATCATTGCTTTAAAATATGTGTACCTAACAGCCATGAGCTAAGGTCCTATCAAGATACTGATAAAGGCACGATCTGAGTTTACCTGGGTTTGGGTGATTGGCAATCTTAGTGAAAATATATCTGGAACATATATATTTTCCTATTTGTCATTATTTATACATTTACTTAATACCTGGATAGTCATCTGATATTTAAAAACTTGTTGCATTTAGATTTTTCTCAAAATAGGGTACAATGAAAGAATCACTCTCCCCTCCCCCCCACTCCATACAGGCAAATACCCAAATACACTGGTGGAAATTAATTTTCTGCCACATGTCATGAAGTCACTGTAGGAATAATACATTAAGCACATATTTACCACCCCCACAGGAGAGAATGAAGCTCAGTTATATAATGGACATAGGAAAGTCTATGGTTCAAATTAACAAATTAACGAAGTTATGGTTCAGATTAACAAAGTTCATGAACCCAACACTATCTAAAATCAGACTCTCATTCTACTCACCACTTGAATTTCCTATAAAGGTTTAGGACCCTATATGCAAGTAGGGGAAGTCAAGAGATCTTTAGATCTGTGTGGACTGGGGGGGCAAACATTTAGGCTAATAATGTAATTACAATGAAGAATGTACTTTTTTCCTGAATATGTATTTACTTATTTGAGTAAGAAAGAGCAAACTAGAGGTGGGGGGAGGGGCAGACATGCCCAGCCTGGAGACTGATAGAAGGTTTGATCTCATGACCCTGAGATCATGACCCGAGATGAAATCAAGAGTCAGACTAATCCACCTAGGCAGCCTGAGGAATGTATTTTTAAGAGAATGGTTATTGTTGTTAGAAATCTTTTTCTCACCAATTCACAAATGATTCCTTGAAAAAGAAACAGTAGGAATTAAAAGATGGGGTATATTTAAAAGGCACTAGTTTCACTGACCCGGGGGCCATTCTGGAGATAGCATGCAGGAAATCTGGAGTTATATAATATTTATTTTCTTTACTGAAATATGATTGACATGTAACATTAGTTGCAGATATATGATATAATAATTTGCTATTTGTATATATTGCAAGACTTTCACAATAAGTCGATTTAACCTGTGTCAGCGTATATAGTTAGAAAAAACTTTTTTGGTCTGATGAATTTCAAGATTATCTCTTTGCAGCTTTCAAATAGGCAGTACATTATTAACTATAGTTACCAAGATTGTTGTCTTTAATACCCTTCACACATCTTATCCAAATTCCACTGCATGCCTCAAGCAGTCACCAGTCTGTTTTCTGTACCTGAGTTTATTTTTGTTGTGTTTTTAAGATTCTGTATATAAGTAAGATCATACAGTATTTGTCGAAACCTACTTATTTCGCTTAGTGTAATGCCTTCAAAATCCATCTGTGTGTGACAAGTGGCAAAAATTCCTTTTTTTATGGCTGAATAATATTACATTTTGTATACATCCTACATTTTCTTTATCCATTCATCCATCAGTAGATGCAGGTTGTTTTCATAAGTTGGCTACTTATTAATGCTACAATGAACATGGGGGTACATACATCTTTTTTGAGTTAGTGTTTCCTTTTTTTTTCTTTTGAGACATAAATACACAGAAGTAGAATAGCTAGATCATTATTGTAACTCTATTTTAAAAAATTTTTTTTTCCAAGGTGGCTTCCAAGGTTTTCCAAGGTGGCTGCACGAGTTTACAGTCCCACCAACAGTGCATATCCTCACTAACACTTGTTATTTTTATAATAACCATTCTAACAGTAGTGAGATAATGTTTCAATGTGGCTTTGATTTGTATTTCCCTGATGATTATTCTGGTGACTATCTATTCATGTTGTCTGCTGGCCATCTGCCCCATCTTCTGTGGGAAAAAAAATGTCTATTCATAGATCCATCTTAATCAGGTTTTTGTTTTGTTTTGTTTTGTTTTGGCTACTGAGTTGTAGGAGTTCATTATATATCTTGGATATTAACTCCTAATCAGATATCGTTTGCAAATATTTTCTCCCATTCAGGAGGTTGTCTTTTCATTTTGTTAATGTTTTTTCACTGCATAGAAGCTTTTTCATTCAATATAATTCCACTAAGTTTTGCTTTTGTTTCTTTTGATATCAAGTCTAAAAATTTATGTCAAGTTGCTTAGCCCTATGTTTTCTTCTAGGAGTTTCATGGTTTCGGGTCTTACAACCAAGCTATTAATCCATTTTGAATTAATTCAGATTAAAACAGTATAGTAGTCTGGGTTTATTTTTTGCATATGACTGCTGAGTTTTCCCAACATCATTTATTGAAGAGACCATCCATTCCACATTGTATATATTTTGACTCCTTGGTCATAATGTGACAATATATTCAGGGGTTTATTTCTGGACCTGTATATTCTCTTTCATTGATAGACCCATTTTTATACCAATACCACACCATTTTTATTATTACAACTTTTCAGTTTCAAATCAAGGAATATGATGCCTCCAGCTTTGCTCTTTTTTCATAAGACTACTTCAGCTGTCTGGGGACTTTTGTGGTGTCACTCAAATTTTAGGATTGTTATACTTCTGTGAAAAATGTCATTGAAATTTTGATAAGGATCACACTGAATCTGTAAATGGCTTTGGGTAGTACCAGTACAAACTCTTCCAATCTATGAGCATTGTATTTATTTCATTTATTTGTCATCTTCAGTTTTTTACATCAATGTATTATGGTTTTTAGAACACCTGGTCTTTTACGTCCTTGGTTAAATTTATTCCCAGGTGTTTCATGTGTACAATATAATGATTTCACATTTGTACACATGGTAAAATTTCTACCACAATACGTCCATTTAGTATTAATCACCTTACATAGTTACGACTTTTTCTTGTGCTGAGAACGTAAAGCTCTCCTCACTTAGCAGTATGCAACACAATACTATTATCTATAGTCCTCAGGTTGTCCATTACTTCCTCATAACTTACCTTAATAACTCAAAGTTTGTACCACGTCACCTGTTTCTCCAACCATCTTCTCTCTATTTCTGAGAACCACCAATCTGTTCTGAGTTGAATTTTGTGTTATAAAATACCGCATAACAGTGTACTCCTAGAATTTGTCTCTTTCTGACATATTTCATGAGCATAGTGCCCTCAAGTTCATCCATATTGTCAGACGTGGCAAGATTTCATTCTTTTTTATGACTGAAGAAATCCATTTTACACACACACACACACACACACGCACACACGTTTTTCTTTGTCCATTCATCAGTGTATATAGTCTTTCTTCCCATATCATGGCTATTATAAATGCTGCAATGAACATGAAAGTGGGTATATCTTTCCAAGTTAGTGTTTTCATTTTCATTGGGTAAATACCCCAAATTGGAATTGCTGGATCATATTTCAGTTCAATTTGTAATTTTTTGAGAAATTTCAATGCTATTTTTCATTGCGGCTACACTGATTGACATTTCCACCGACACTGCAAAATATTTTCTTTACTCCACATCCTTGCCTATACTTGTTATCTCTTGTTTGCTTTTATATTAATCATTTTAACAGGTGACTAACTGTTGGTTTTCAGTAATACCATTAATTTAAGGTGTACAGCAGACATTTATATACCTTCTGAAATGGTCACAATAAGTCTGGCTGCCATGTCACTATACATCACTATCACAATCCTATTGACTATATTCCCTGTATTTTACAGCCTTGTGGCTTATTTATTTTATCACTAAGATTTTTAATGAACATAATATATTATTTGCCCCAGGGGTACAGATCTGTGAATCATCAGGCTTACACATTTCACAGCATTCACCATAGTACATACCCTCCCCAATGTCCATCACCCAGCCCCCCCATTCCTTCCCCCCACAAACCCCCCAGCAACCCTCAGTTTGTTTTATGAGATTAAGAGTCTCTTATGGTTTGTCTCCCTCCCAATCCCATCTTGTTTCATTTTTTCCTTTCCTTCCACCTCCACAATCCCCCATCCTGCCTCTCAAATTCCTCATATCAGTGAGATCATATGATATTTGTCGTTCTCTGACTGACTTATTTCGCTCAGCATAATACCCTCTAGTTCTAACCACACCATTGCAAATGGCAAGGTTTCATTTCTTTTGATGGCTGCATAATATTCCATTGTATATATATATACCACATCTTCTTTATCCATTCATCTGTTGATGGACATCTAGGTTCTTTCCATAGTTTGGCCATTGTGGACATTGCTGCTATAAACATTTGGGTGCACATGCCCCTTCAAATCACTACATTTGTATCTTTAGGGTACATACACAGTACTGTGATTGCTGTCGTAGGGTAGCTCTATTTTCAAATTTTTGAGGAATCTCCATACTGTTTTCCAGAGTGGCTCCACCAGCTTGAATTCCCACCAACAGAGTAGGAGGGTTCCCTTTTCTCTGCATCCTTGCTAACATCTGTCATTTCCTGACTTGTTAATTTTAGCCATTCTGACTGGTGTGAGGTGGTATCTCATTGAGCTTTTGATTTGTATTTCCCTGATGCCAAGTGACGTGGAGCACTTTTTCATGTGTCTGTTGGCCATCTGGATGTCTTCTTTGCAGAAATGTCTGTTTATGTATTCTGCCCATTTCTTGATTGGATTATTTGTTCTTTGGGTGTTGAGTTTGATAAGTTCTTTATAGATTTTGGATACTAGTCAATTTCATTCTCATTGGAGAATATAGTCTCCCATTCTGTCAGTTGTCTTTTGGTTTTGTTGACTATTTCCTTTGATGTGCAAGAGCTTTTGATCTTGACGAAGTTCCAGTAGTTCATTTTTGCCCTTGCTTCCCTTGCCTTTGGTGATGTTTCTAGGAAGAACTTGCTGCAGCTGATGTCAAAGAGGTTGCTGCCTGTGTTCTCCTCAAGGAATTAGATGGATTTCTGTCTCACATTGAGGTCTTTAATCCATTTTGAGTCTATTTTGTGTGTGGTGTAAGGAAATGGTCCAGTTTCATTCTTCTGCATGTGGCTATCCAATTTCCCCAACATCAATTCCCCAAAAAAGGAGTTGAAGATACTCTTTTTTCCATTGGACATTTTTTCCTGCTTTGTTGAAGATTAGATGACCATAGAGTTGAGGGTCCACTTCTGGACTCTCTATTCTATTCCATTGATCTATGTGTCTGTTTTTGTGTCAATACTGTACTGTCTTGATGATGACAGCTTTGTAATAGAGCTTGAAGTTTTGAATTGTGATGCCACCAACTTTGGTTTGTTTTTTATTTTTTTTTTTCCCAACATTTCTCTGGCTATTCAGGCTCTTTTCTGGTTCCATATAAATTTTAGAATTATTTGTTCCATTTCTTTGAAAAAAAAAAAAAAACACTGATGGTGTTTTGATAGTGATTGTTGTGTAGATTGTTTTAGGTAGCAAAAACATTTTCACAATATTTGTTCTTCCAATCCACGAACATGGGAAGTTTTTCCATTTTTTTGTATCTTCCTCAATTTCTTTCATGAGTACTTTATAGTTTTCTGAGTACAGGTTCTTTGCCTCTTTGGTTAGGTTTATTCCTAGGTATCTTATAGTTTTGGGTGCAATTGTAAATGGGATCAACTCATTAATTTCTCTTTCTTCTGTCTTGCTGTTGGGTGTATAGAAATGCTACTGATTTCTGTGCATTGATTTTGTATCCTGACACTTTACTGAATTCCTGTATGAGTTCTAGCAGATTTGGAGTGGAATCTTTGGGTTTTCCACATAAAGTGTTCTATCATCTGCAAAGAGTGAGAGTTTGACTTCTTTGACGATTCAGGTGCCTTTAATTTCTTTTGGTGGCCTGATTGGTGAGGCTAGGACTTCTAGTACTATGTTGAATAGCAGTGGTGATAGTGGACATCCCTGCTGTCTTCCTGACCTTTGGGGGAGAAGCTCTCATTTATTCATTCCCATTGAAAATGATATTCACTGTGGGTTTTCATAGATGGCTTTGATGATATTGTGGTATGTACCCTCTATGCCTACACGTTGAAGAGTTTTGATCAAGAAAGGATGCTGTACTTTGTCAGATGCTTTTTCAGCATCTATTGAGAGTATCATATGGTTCTTGTTCTTTCTTTTATTAATGTATCATACCACATTGATTGATTTGTGGATGTTGAACCAACCTTGCAGCCCAGGAATAAAATTCACTTGGCCGCGGTGAATAATCTTTTTAATATACTGTTGGATCCTATTGGCTAGTATTTTGGTGAGAATTTTTGCATCCATGTTCATCAAGGATATTGTTCTGTGATTCTCCTTTTTGATGGGGTCTTTTTCTGGTTTTGGGTCAAGGTAATGCTGGCCTGTCTGGCCCTGGGCTCTTGCTTTTTGGGAGATTTTTGATGACTGCTTCAATCTCCTTATTGGTTATGGCTCTGTTCAGGTTTTCTATTTATTCCTGGTTCAATTTCAGTAGTTTATATATCTCTAGGAATGCATCCACTTCTTCCAGATTATCAAATTTGCTGGCATATAGTTGCTCATTATATGTTTATAATTGTTTATATTTCTTTGGTTTGGTTGTGATCTCTCCTCTTTCGTTCATGATTTGATTTATTTGGGTCATTTCTCTTTTTCTTTTTGATAAGTCTGGCCAGGGGTTTATCAATCTTATTAATTATTTCAAGGCACCAGCTCCAAAGTTTCATAGAGCTGTTCTACTGTTCTTTTGGTTTCTATTTCATTGATTTCTGCTCTGAACTTTATAATTTCTCTCCTTTTGCTGAGTTTTGGCTTTCTTTGCTGTTCTTTCTCCAGCTCCTTTAGGTGTAGGGTTAGGTTGTGTACTTGACACCTTTCTTGTTTCTTGAGAAAGTCTTGTATTGCTATATAGTTTCCTCTCTGGACTGCCTTTGCTGTGTCCCACAGATTTTGAACAGTTGTGTTTTCATTATCATTTGTTTCCATGAATTTTTTCAATTCTTCTTTAATTTCCTAGATGACCCACTCATTCTTTAGTAGGATCCTCTTTAGCCTCCATATATTTGGGTTCTTTCCAACTTTCCTCTTGTGATCGAGTTCTAGTTTCAGAGCATTGTTGTCTGAAAAAATGTAAAGAAAAATACGTCTTTTGGTACTGGTTGAGACCTGATATGTGACCCAGGATGTGATCTATTCTGGACAATGTTCCATGTGCACTAGAGAAGAATGTGTATTCTGTTGCTTTGAGATGGAATGTTCTGAATATATCTGTGATGTTCATCTAGTCCAGTGTGTCATTTAAAGCTTTTATTTCCTTGTTGATCTTTTGCTTAGATGATCTGTCCATTTCAGTGAGGAGGGTGTTAAAGTCCCTACTGTTATTGTATTATTGTCAATGTGTTTAATTTTGTTATTAATTGGTATATATAATTGGCAGCTCCCATATTAGGGGCATAGATATTTAAAATTGTTAGATCTTCTTGTTGAACAGACCTTTTAAATATGATATAGTGTTCTTCCTCATCTCTTATTATAGTCTTTAACTTAAAATCTAGTTTATCTGATATAAGGATTGCCACCCTAGTTTTCTTTTAATGTCCATTAACATGGTAAATTGTTTTCCACCCCCTCACTTTCAATCTGGAGGTGTCTTTAGGTCTGAAATGAGTTTCTTGTAGATGGCATATTGATGGGTCTTGTTTTTTTATCCATTCTGATATCCTGTCTTTTGATTGGAGTATTTAGCCCATTTACATTTAGGGTAACTATTGAAAGATATGACTAGTGCCATTGCATTGCCTATGATGTGAATGTCACTCTATATTGTTTCTTTCTGGTCTACTACATTTAGGCTCTCTCTTTGCTTAGAGGATCCCTTTCAATATTTCATGTAGGTCTGGTTTGGTGTTTCCAAGTACTTCTAGTTTTTGTTTGTCCTGGAAGCTTTTTATCTCTTCTTCTATTTTCAATGATAGCCTAGTTGGTTAGAGTATTCTTGGCTGCATGTTTTTCTCATTTAGTGCTCTGAATATATCATGCCAGTTCTTTGTGGCCTGCCAGGTCTCTGTGTAAAAGTCTTCTGCCAATCTAATATTTTTACCATTGCATGTTATAGTCTTGTCCTGAGCTGCTTTCAGGATTTTCTCTTTGTCGCTAAGACTCGTATGTTTTACTATTAGATGAAGGGATGTGGACATATTTTTATTGATTTTGAGGGAAGTTCACTGTGCCTCCTGGATTTTGATGCTTGTTCCCTTTGCCATATTAGGGACATTCTGTACTATAATTTGTTCCCATATACCTTCTGTCCCTCTCTCTCTCTCTCTGTCTTCTTCTTCTGGAATCCCAATTATTCTAATAGTGTTTCATCTTATGGTGTCACTTATCTCTTGAATTCTCCCCTTGTGGTCCAGTAGTTGTTTATCTCTCTTTTCTTCAGCTTCTTTATTCTCCATCATTTGATCTTCTATTGCACTAATTATCTCTTCTGCCTCATTTACCCTAGCAGTAAGAACCTCCATTTTTTATTGTATCTTATTAATAGCTTTTTTGATTTCAAGTTCGTTAGATTTTAGTTCTTATATTTCTCCAGAAAGGGATTCTCTAATATCTGCCATGCTTTTTTTGAGCCCATCTAGAACCTTGATAATCATCATTCTGAACTCTAGTTCTGACATATTACTAATGTCTGTATTGATTAGGTCCCTAGCTATTGGAACTGCCTTTTTTTTTTTTTTTTTTTTTTTTTTGGTGAGTTTTTCTGCCTTGTCATTTTATCCAGATAAGAACAAAATACTAAAAGGGTGGCAAAGACCCCAGAGAAATATGTGCTAATCAAATCAGAAGAGACTGAAACTGGGGAGAAAAAAAAAATATATATAGTATAGATAGATATCTATATATATAGACTGGTCAATAGAACAGAGACACCCACTTGGGTTTGAGTGTATTCTAGTCTCTTAGAAGAAAATACCTTCCAAAATTTTAAAGAAAGAATAACTTATATATTTACAAAAATAAGGGTAAAGACAATGAAGGGGTGGAATATGACCATAAAGATGAAAATTTTAAAAGATTATGAAAAACTAATTGCTAAGTTGGTTGAAAAAAGGAAAGAGTGTGATCATGCTGGAAACTAGAACAAAGCCATGTACTAGATCTAGATTTAGGGTATATTTTGATCTTTTAGAAGAAATTGTATACCAAAATTTAAAAGAAAAAAAATGTACACAAAAAATAAAGTTAAATACAATGAAGGGATAAAATATGACTATAAAAATGAAAATTTTAAATTTTTAAAAATGTATTGATAAAATAGTTAAACAATATTAAAATAGGAAAGAGGGAAAATGAAAGAGAAAAGAATAAGAAAAAAATAAAATTAAAAAAATTTAACCTTGAAACCCTAAAGGATGATGGGGAAAAAGCCAAAGCCACAAATTATATGCATTGCTTTCCCCTAGGTCTGGAATTCCACAGTTCTCATTGATCTGTGAACTTGGTCTTAGCTGGATGTTCCTGTTGATCTTTTGGGGTAGGGACCTGTTGCCATGATTCTCAAATGTCTTTGCCCAAGGCGGAATTGCACCACCCTTGCCAGGGGCCAGGCTAAGTAATCTGCTCAGGTTCACTCTTGGGAGCTTTTGTTCCCTGAACGTTTTCCATCAGCTCTGGAGGATGGGAATGAAGAGGAGCCAAGAGCTTGGGACCCCACTCCTCATTGTGCCCTGAGAGATAAGCAGTCAATCCTTTCTGTCTCCCTGGTTTCTGGCCACACTCCGAGCTCACCCGGCCTGTGACCAAGCATTTCTATCTCTGGCACATGGCCCCATTTGGAGTCTCCAAACCCAGCAGATTCCTGCCATGGTGCTCCTTCCAGAGCAGAAAGGTGAGTCTCCCCAGATCTGCCATTTGTGCGTTCCCTGCTCAAAGAGCAGTCGTCCGACTGTGCTGTGTCCATAATGGTTTAAGGTAACCCCAAACTGAGAGCTCCCACCTTGGCTCCCTCTCTGCCACCAGCTTCCCCACTCTGATACCTGGCAGCTCTGCCACACTCAGATGCCCCTGATCTTTCAGTGACCCCATGGGTCCTGAGACAACACTGTCCCTGCAAGGGTTTCACCCCCACTTAGCCTCTGGAGCAATATCCCCCAGTGGAGCAGACTTCTAAAAGTTCTGATTTTGTGCTCTGCTGCTCCACCACTTGCTAGAAGCCCGCCCCTCCCGCCTATGGTCTATCTTCCCCTCACTTTGGATTCACTTCTCCACACGTCCTACCTTCCGGAGAGTGGTCACTTTTCTGTTCTCTTTTCTTCTATCTCCAGAATGATTTGATAACTAGCTGAACTCCTGTGGCCTGATAATATTTCAATCTCCTCTGCCAGCTTCTTTTCTCCTTTCCATCACTAAAATTTTGTACTTCTCAATCCCCTTGAAATATTTTGACCAAGCTCCTGCCTCCATCCACTTTGACAACCACCAGTTTATTCTCTGTATTATGAATCTGTTTCTGTTCATGTTTTATTTATTTTTTCTTTATATTTTACATATATATGAAATCACAAGGTATTTCTGACTTATTTCACTTACATAATACCTTCTAGGGGGACGCCTGGGTGGCTCAGTTGGTTGGACGACTGCCTTCGGCTCAGGTCATGATCCTGGAGTCCCGGGATCGAGTCCCGCATCGGGCTCCCAGCTCCATGGGGAGTCTGCTTCTCTCTCTGACCTTCTCCTCATTCATGCTCTCTCTCACTGTCTCTCTCTCAAGTAAATAAATAAAATCTTTAAAAAAAAAATACCTTCTAGGTCCATCCAAGTTGCTGCAAATAACAAGATTACATTCTTTTTATGGCTGAGTAAAATTCAGTTGTATGTATATACCACATCTTTATCCATTCATCTTTTAATGGATACTTAAGTTGATTTCATATTTTGGTTATTGTAAAAAATGATTCAATGAACATAGGGCCACATATATCTTTTTTAATTAGTCTTTTAATTTTCTTTATATACCTGGAAGTAGAACTTTTAGATGGTATGGTATTTCTATTTTTAATTTTTTAAGGAATAATGATACTGTTTTCCATAGTGGTTGCTCTAATTTGCAATCCCACCAACAGTGGATGATGGTTGTCTTTGCTCCACATCCTGGACAACACTTACTAATTCTTACCACTTTGATCCTAGTCATTCTGGCATATCTTGTGATTTTGATTTGCATTTCCTTGATGAGTAGTGATGTTCAGCATCTTTTCATGTGTCTGTTTGCTATCTATATGTCCTCTTTGGAGAAATGTCCATTTAAGTTTTCTTCCCATTTTTAAATTTCTTCCAGTCCCATCCATGTTGCTACAAAAGTTGGGTATTCATCCTTTCTGATGGAGGCATCATACTCCATAGTGTATATGGACTACATCTTCCTTATCCATTCGTCCGTTGAAGGGCATCTTGGTGCTTTCCATAGTTTGGCGACCATGGCCATTACTGCTATAAACATTGGGGTACAGATGGCCATTCTTTTCACTCCATCTGTATCTTTGGGGTAAATACCCTGTAGTGCAATGGCAGGCTCATAGGGATGCTCTACTTTTAATTTATTGAGGAATCTCCACACTGTTTTCCAAAGTGGCTGCACCAACTTGCATTCCCACCAGCAGTGTAGAGGTTTCCCCTTTCTCCACATCCTCTTCAACACATTTTGTTTCCTGTCTTGCTAATTTCTAGTTTCATACCATTGTGGTCAGAAAAGATGCATGGTATCAACTTAAATTTCTTTAATTTATTGAGATCTGTTTAGTAGCCTAACATGTGGTCCATCCTGGAGAATGTTCTATGTATACTTGAAATGTATATATATTCTGCATTGTTTGGATGGAATGTTCTGTGTATGTGTCTTAATTCCATGTGGTCTAGTGTGTTAAGTCCAATGCTTTCTCTTTTTTTTAACATCCCAATTTTATTTTTTTTTCAGTGTTCCAAGATTCATTTTTTATGCACCACACCCAGTGCTCCATGTAATACCCTCTTTAATACCCTTCACTGGACTAACCCCCTCCCCTCTGAAACCCCAGTTTTTTTTCCAGAACCCATAGTCTCTCATGGTTCATCTCTCCCTCTTATATCCCCCCTTCATTTTCCCCTTCCTTCTCCTAATCTCCACCATGTTACTCCTTATGTTCCACATATAAGTGAAACCATATAACTGACTTTCTCTACTTGACTTATTTCACTTGGCATAATCCCCTCCAGTTCCATCCATGTCAATACAAATAGTGGGTATTCATCCTTTCTGATGGCTGAGTAATATTGCATTGTATATATGAACCACATATTCTTTATCCCTTCATCTGTTGAAGGGCATCTTGACTCTTTCCACAGTTTGGCTATTGTGGACATTGCTGCTATGAACATTGGGGTACATGTGCCCCTTCTTTTCACTACATCTGTATCTTTGGGGTAAATACCCAGTCGTGCAACTGTTGGGTTATAGGGTAGTTCTATTTTTAACTTTTTGAGGAATCTCCATACTGGATATTCTTCTATCAGCATGTCGTACTGCCCCCAAGATGAACTTCTTTTATAAATTTTTTTTTTCTCAAGACTATTTAAAAAGGGGCACCTAGATGGCTCAGTGGGTTAAAGCCTCTGCCTTCAGCTCAGGTCATGATCCCAAGGTCCTGGGATCGAGCCTCGCATCGGGCTCTCTGCTCAGCAGGGAGCCTGCTTCCCTCCCCTCTCTCTCTTCCTGCCTCTCTGACTAGTTGTGATCTCTGTCAAATAAATAAATAAATACAATCTTTTAAAAAATAAAAAAAAACTATTTAAAAATGAGTGCTTTCATTTTGGAAAAATTTTGGATTTTTAAAATGTAAATATAATACAAATGACTCTTGTAACACTTGACCAAGTTTCACCTCTTATAATCCTGGTACATTTGTCAAAATTAATTAACTCTAGTGCTTTGTTGTAAACCAAAATCTAGACTTCCTAAGAGTAACTGGTAATCTTTTACAGTTTATTACTTTTGTCACCAGTGGTTCATCTCCCTCTTCACTTCGCCCACTCAGGACCTATTTTTCTTGTATCTATAACCCAGAAATGCTCAGATTTGCCAGAATTGGTGGTAGTATTGTTGTATTCAGTTTTTGAGGACTTTCATGCTTTAAAACAAATGTTGAAGATAAATTACTTCTTAGATGTTTTTTCCTTGTAAATCACTTAAAAAGTTCTGAAATAAGACCTTTAAGATTCAATCATGCCATTCCTCTAATCTCTACTCCAATAATTTCTGTCATTTAAATACATTGTTCTTTTTCTGTCAAATAATATGCATTTTGGTAGTGTTACTTTCAATTCTGTAATGAACACATTGTTGGTGGAGACAGAGCATTTGAATGAGCTATGGCTATTTGTGACTGAATATCAATCAGCCTTCTGTTCTACGAGAATCCCCATGATAATTCCCCTCCTCATCTGCCAAGAGATGTCAACAGCCATTCTATATAATACCATTCCTTCTGTACTGATGACCCAAGATAAGTGTCACTTGCCTTGACCTATGACCATTTTATTATCCTGCTTCTGAGTGTCTTTCTGATAGCTTCATTTGGACAAATACGGATTCCTTATGGAACAGCTAGAAAGGATAGTTCCCATTGTCTCTGGCTTTTAAGCCTTTCATTATGTATTGTTGAGAGGGAACAATAAGCTTCCTCTCTTCCTTTTTCTACACCACAGAGTATTACTATTTTTCTTATCAAAACTCAAAGCCTAGATTGTTAAATCATTGTGTTTTTTTTTCTCTTTTGGAAATCCATGCCAATTCCTATTGTTTTCTAAATAATATATTACTTTCAGAATTGTTCTCTCTGCCAAGAGCCTTATTACCATAGTTATTATTTAATATTACAACTGCAAAGTCCTTCCACTTATATCTTCCAAAATCAGGTATTTCTGCAAAGTCTAGTCATTAATATCTTTTAGGCAAAAGATACATCATTCTTACAACATCTTCTCTCATTTAAATGCCCTATACATATTCTAGGTTAAATTCTCTTTTTTCTTAATCACTTCAATATTTTCTTGTTCATTCTTTGCCCAATATCATTGAATTCTATAATTATTTTGACCTTAACCTATACCACACTGTATAAGACACCAGAAACATCACACTGGAGAAGAAAGACACACAATATATGTCTTCATGAAGCTGACATTCTGGTAAGAGAGACCAGACTTAATTTTTCATTCAGTAAACATTTGTTGACATCTAACTTTCATGTGGATTGCAGCTAATATCTCTGAAGAGAAAACAAATAACAACTGAAGAAGGAAAAGTAAACAATAGTAGGAAAATGGGGAGAGAAATCAAAACTTAAAACCACTACAAATGAGTGTCCAGGAAATTTTTTTAATCTCCTGACTTTCTCCTGAGAGTGGCCTAGCCACCTGTATTTCAGAACTACACAGTAGATACAAAAGAGTGAAATCTCTATGAGAAACCCCACTTTTCTGGCTGAGTGGTTGGGGGGGAGGGATGCTCCTGTTAGCTAAAGAGTACAAGGGATTGGAAATCTATCATTTCCTTATATTTGTTTTTCCTCTCCTGGCCCAGGCATGTAGACAGACTACTTACAGAAATATAGTCCTGTAATGGTGACATAGGCATCTAAAATCCAAGATAAATTATCTTAATGTCACTTATTTGTGGAGCATAACAAAAAGCATGGGGGACATGGAGAGTTAGAGAGAAGGGGGTTGGGGTAAATTGGAAGGGGAGGTGAATCATGAGAGACTATGGACTCTGAAAAACAATCTGAGGGGTTTGAAGTGGTGGGGGGGGTGGTAGGAGGTCAGGGTTCCAGGTGGTGGGTATTATAGAGGGCACAGATTGCATGGAGCACTGGGTATGGTGAAAAAATAATGATACTGTTATGCTGAAAATAAATAAATGAAAAAAAAATTATCTTAATGTCAGAAGAAGTGGGGTAGAAAGGTCCTGGAGAGTTCAACAACTTCAGGGAAATCCAAGAGAACAGAGACTGGAAAAAAGGCACCTCCTAAATATGATTGTGAACCTGCACAATGCCAAGTTCATTGAGATCTGTGAATGCATAAAAACAGATGCCAAAAGTAGAAAAGTCTTGGAAAACTGAATTCTGTGGTAGGAAACATGACCCAAAAGGCAAAAAAGAACTTGAATTCTCCACCTAAGGTCTGCTTGCCTGTTGAAAGAGACAATAAGAAATTAGCATCCTAAAAAACTTAAACAGTACCCAGAGTTTCATAACAAATTCTTAATATGTCTGGAATATAATAAAGAATTACTTGATACTAAAAGAACCAGGAAAATGTGACCATTTCTCAAGGGAAGGGCAATCAATAAATGGTAACAATGAGATGACTCAGATATTGGCATTAGCAGGCAAAATCTTTAAGGAGCTATCAAAACCATGCTTGAAATACACAAAAAGAAATATCTCTCAACAGAGAAATAGTTTCTATTTTAAAACAGAACAAGATATTATAGGACTGAAAAATTCAATGTAATACAAAAAATATTTAAGGACTAACTGGATGGGCTCAATAAAAGAATGAAGACAGACTATAGAAAATGATCAATATAAATGATCTAACATGAATTTTAGAACAAAGATTTGAAACAAAATTAACAGAGCCCCAGGGACCTATGGGATGATGTCAGAAGTTCTAACACTTATGTCATCAGAGTTCCAGAAGAGAAAGATTAGTGCAGAAAAACTGAGGGAAAAAATGGGATGCTTAAAACCTACCAATTGGAGGGAAAACATAAACCTCAGTAAAGTTCAATCAGGATAAACTCAAAGAAAACCATGCCAAAGCACAAAATCAAGCTGCAAAAGGAAGAAGGGTTAGAGGGAAAGAGAGGTGGAGTGGGGTGAGTAAAAAGGGAAAGAGAGAGATAGAAACAAGCAGACCGAGAAAGACAAACTATAGGAGAAAAAAGGCTATGAAAGCAGGAAATCAACATGTTACAGGAGAAAAATTTGAATTACTGAAGATTTCTCATCTGAAACCATCATGGCCCAAAGACAATAAACTATCTTTAAAGTACTGAAAGAAAAACAAAACTATCAATACAGAATTCCATATGCATCAAAAATGTCCTTCAGAAATAAAAATTTTTTTTTAATTTTTAAGTTTTTATTTTTTATAAACATATAATGTATTTTTATCCCCAGGGATACAGGTCTGTGAATCGTTACGTTTACACACTTCACAGCACTCACCACAGCACATACCCTCCCCAATGTCCATAACCCCACCCCCTTCTCCCAAACCCCCTCCCCCCAGCAACCCTCAGTTTGTTTTGTGAGATTAAGAGTCACTTATGGTTTGTCTCCCTCCCAATCCCATCTTGTTTCATTTCATTTAAATAAAATGTATTTTTAAATGAAACAGAATTCAATGCCAGTGCACCTGCTCTAGAAGATAGGCTAAAAAAGATTATTCAAGCTAAGAGAAAGTTGGAACTTTAGAAATGAAGAGGAAAAGTTATAAACATCTGAACAAATGTAAACTGCTTTCCCCTTTTAGCTGCTTAAAATACATGTGATGGTTGAAAGCAAATAATATGCCACTGCATAGTGAGGTTATCAATGCTATGTACTTGTAATATATATGCCAACATAGAAGTAACGGGAACCATTCAGGAAACTGAATGGTTGTAAAACTTTCATGTTTTGCTTAAAAGGAGAAACTAAATGTAACTGGACTAAAAGGAACATATAATGTAATACCTACAGCTACCAGTAAAAATAAATGCAATGACAGAGAGTTTAAAAAAAGAAAAAAAAAGAATAGTATCAACTACTCAAACACTTTTAAAATTCAGGAAAAAGAATAAAAATAACAAACAGGGCAAATAGAAACAAAATAATCAGCCTAAAATCAACCATATCGATAGTATTAACTGTGAGTAGTCTAAGCATACACAGCAAATGGCAAATTTTCAGACTGGATTTTTAATTTTTTCCATGTTTTGATTAGTTTCAGAGGTAGATTTTGTGATTAATCAGTTGCATATAACACTCAGTGCTCATTACATCATGTGCCCTTCTTAATTCTCATCACCCAGTTACCCCATCCTCCCACTACCCTCCCCTCTACCAACCCTCAGTTTGTTTCCCAGAGTTCAGCATCTCTTTTGCTTCCCTCTCAATTTTCATCTAATTTTTACTTTTTTTTACCCTTCCCCTAAGTTCATCTCTTTTGCTTTTTAAATTCCACATATGAGTGAAGCCATATGGTCTCTGTTCTTTGATTTATTTCACTTGGCATAAGACATTCTACTTCCAACCATGTCATTGCAAATGATAAGATTTCATTCTTTTTGATGGCTGAGTAGTAGTCCATCATATAGCTCAGACTGGATTTAAAGACAAAACTATATTACTTGCTGTCTACAAGAAACCCACTTTAAATATAGTGGTAATGGTAAGTCAAAAGTACAGGAAATGTAATGTGCAAGTACTAATAGACAAAAAGCTTGAGTGACCTTGTTAATCTATAAAAAGTAGATTTCACAATTAAAATGAGTTACATAATAATAAATGGTCAATTCAAGAAGACCTAACAGAGTATCAAAATTTGTGAAGCAAAATCTGATAGAACTATACTAAAGAGTCAACAAAAAATACTTATAGCTAATAAACAGCAAAGTAGCAGAATGTGTGAACAACATGTAAAAAAAATGGTTGCATTTCTATACACCATGAAATGAAAAAAAATTAAGGAAACAATTCATTTATGATAGAATAAAAATACCTAAAAAATTAAGCAATAAAGCAAAGGACTTTGTACACTGAAGCTTAAAAAAAAATTAAAGAGACAAATAAATGGAAAGGGAGAACATGTTTATGAATTGGAAGACTGAATATTGCTAAGTTGATAAAAGCTTCTGCACAGTAAAGGAAACAGTCAACAAAACAAAGAGGCAACCCACGGAATGGGAGAAGATATTTGCAAATGACAAGAGAGACAAAAGGTTGATATCAAGTATCTATTAAGAACTTCTCAAACTCAACACACACAAAACAGATAATCATGTCAAAAAATGGGCAGAAGACATGAACAGACACTTCTCCAATGAAAACATAAAAATGGCTTTCAGACACATGAAAAAATGTTCATCATCTCTAGCCATCAGGGAGATTAGAATTAAAACCACATTGAGATACCACCTTACACCAGTTAGAATGGCCAAAATTAGCAAGACAGGAAACAACGGGTGTCGGAGAGGATGTGGAGAAAGGGGAACCCTCTGACACTGTTGGTGGGAATGCAAGTTGGTGCAGCCACTTTGGAGAACAATGAGGAGATTCCTCAAGAAATTTAAAAAAAGAGCTTCCCTATGACCCTGCAATTGCACTACAGGGTATTTACCCCAAAGATACAGATGGAGTGAAAAGAACGGCCATCTATACCCCAATGTTCATAGCAGCAATGGCCATGGTTGCCAAACTGTGGAAAGAACCAAGATGCCCTTCAAAAGCGGATGAATGGATAAGGAAGATGTGGTCCATGTACACTATGGAGTATTATGCCTCCATCAGAAAGGATGAATACCCAACTTTTGTAGCAACATGGACGGGACTGGAAGAGATTATGCTGAGTGAAATCAAGCAGAGAGCGTCACTTATCATATGGTTTCACATAGTTGTGGAGCATAACAAATAGCATGGAGGACATAGGGAGATGGAGAGGAGAAGGGAATTGAGGGAAATTGGAAAAGGAGGTGAACCATGAGAGACTATGGACTCTGAAAAACAATCTGAGGGTTTTGAAGGGGCGTGGGGAGGGGTGGGAGGTTGAGGGATCCAGGTGGTGGGTATTAAGGAGGGCACGTATTGCATGGAGCACTGGGTGTGGTGCTTAAACAACGAGTTCTGTTACGCTGAAAAGAAATTTAAAAAAAAAGATAATACTTCCCAAAGTGATCTATATATTCAATGCAACATTTCTCAAAATCCAATGGAACTTAAGAAAGAAAGAAACAAACAGAAAAGCCCATCATAAAATTCATGGGGAATCTCAAAGACACTGAATAGCCAAAATAATTCCAAAAAAGAAGAAAGTTGGGTGACTTTCTGAAGTTCCTGAAAGTTCCTTTCTGAAGTTTCTGAAAGTCCCTGATTTCAGAGTTCCATTAACCAAAACAGTTTGGTACTTGCAGACATTTAAAAAAATAGAATACAATAGAAATCCTAAAAATAAGCTGTTGTGTGTATGGAGAATTCTTCATACCCCTTTGACAACAGTGTGAAGACTATTTATTTAACAGAGAAAGCACAATCCTTTCATTAAAAGTGCCACTAAAACTGAATGTGCTTATGCAAAAAAAAAAAAAAAAAAAAAAAAAAAAAAAACGGAACTTTCTTATAAAAAAAAAAAAAAAAAAAAAAAGAAGAAGAAGTTGGACCCTTCTCTTATACAAATATGAACTCAAAACAGGTCAAAAACCTATGTGTAAATTTTCTTCAATTTTTTTTTAGATTCCACAGTTAAGTGAAATCATGTAGTATTTGTCTTTCTATTTCTGGCTTATCTCTCTTCTTATAATATCCTACAGGACCATCCGTGTTGTCACAAATGACAATATCTTAATCTTTTATGGCTAATACACACGTGTGTGTATAAAAATATTTTATTTATCCATTCTTATATCAATAGTTATTTGAATTGCTTTCATATCTCAGTAATTGTAAACAATTCTGTAACAAACATAAGAGTGCATATATCTTTTCAAATTAGTGTTTTCATTTTCTTTGGGTAAATTTCCAGTATCGGAATTACTGGATCATATGGTGTTTCTATTTTTAAGTTTGGGAGAACCTCCATACTGTTTTCCACAATAGTCACACAAATTTCCATTTCCATCAACAGTGCACAAGAGTTCTTTTTCTCCACACCTTCTCCAACACTTACTTCTTGTCTTTTGGATGGTAGCCATTCTGACAGGTGTGTGGTGATATCTCATGGTTTTGATTTGCATTTCCCTATTGACTAGTAGTGTTGAGCATCTTTTCATGTGTCTGTTAGTCATCTGTAGGTCTTTTATGGGAAAAAAAGTCTGTTCAGATATTCTGCCCTTTTTATTTTCCCACTAGGTTGTTTGGCTTTTTTGATGCTGAGTCGTGTATATTCTTTATGTATTTTGGATATCAACCATTTATCAGATATATCCTTTGCAAATATCTTCTCCCATCCACTGCTTTGGCTTTTTGTGTCACTGATGGTTTCCTTTGTTATGAAAAAGCTTTTTACTTTGTGTGGTCCCAATAGTTTATTTTTGTTTTTGTTTTAGCTGCCCACGGAAGCATATTAATAAATAAGTTGCTAAGTATGATGTCCAAGAAATTACTGCATGCGTTCTCTTATGGGAGTTATATAGCTTCTGATCTTATATTTAGGTCTTTAATCCATTTTGAGTTTTTTCTTTTGTACATTGTAAGAAAGTGGTCTATTTTCATTCTTTTGCACGTAGCTGTCTAGTTTTGCCTTCACCATGTACCAAAGACTCTTTTACTCATTTTATATTCTTGCCTCCTTTGTTGTAGATTAATTTATTATTTGGTGTGAGTTTCTGAGTTTTCTATCCTACTTCATTGATTTGTAAGTCCATTTTTGTGACAGTACCTGTTTCATTTACTGTGTCAATGATGTTTTAATTACTGTACCTCTTTAGTCAATCATGAAATCTGGGATCATGATAGTCCAGCTTTGTTCTTCTTTTCCAAGATTGCTTTGGTAATTCAGAATCTTGTGGTGCCATACAACTTTTAGAATTATTTCTTTTGGTTCTGGGGAAAATGCTGTTGGTATTTGATAGAGATTGTATTGAGTCTGTGGATAGCTTTGGGTAGTATGGACATTTCAATAATATTATTCCAATCCATGAGCATGGTATATCTTTTCATTTTTGTCATCCTTAATTTCTTTTATCAATGACTTATGAATTTCGGAGTATGGGTCTTTCACTTCCTTGGTTTAATTTATTCCTATGTATTTTATTCTTTTTGATGCAATTGTAAGCAGGATTGTTTCTTAATTCCTCTTTTTGCTACTTGATTATTAGTGTATAGAAATGCAGCGTATTTTGCATATTAACTTTTCTATCCTAAAACTTTAATGAATTCCTTTATCAGTTCTAATAGTTTTCTTGTGGAGTCTTTATAGTTTTATCTTTATAGTATCATGTGCTGTGCAAATAATGACAGCTTTACATTTCCTTAGCAATATGGATGCCTTTTATTTCTTGTCTGGTTGTTAAAGCTAGGACATTCAGTACTATGTTGAATAAAACTGGGGAGAGTGGATAGCTTTGTCCTGTTTCTGATTTTAGAGGAAAAGGTTTTAGTGTTTCACTATTAAACATGTTAATTGTGGGTTTTTCCACATTTTACTTTTGTTATTTTGAGGTATGTCCCTTCAAATGAACTTTGTTGAGAGTCGTTATCATAAACAAATGTTGAATTTTACCAAATGTTTTTTCTGCATCTATTGATATGATCACATGATTTTTATCCTTCTTTTCAGTGGGGTGATTGTGAGCCATTTTTGTTGCATATTGAACCATCTTTGCATCCTTAGAATAAATTGCATTAATTGTAGTGAATGAACACATTAATATATGTTGAATTTGGTTTGCTAATATTATGCAGGGGATTTTTTACATTTATGTTCATCAGGAATAGCAGCATATTGTTTTCCTTCTGTTGTAATATTTTTGTCTGGTTTTATTTTCCAGGCAATGTTGGTCTTGTAAAATGAATTTGGAAGCTTTCTTCTATCTTCTTTTCTTCCTCTTCTATGTTTTTAAATAGTTTGGAAAAAATAGGTATTAACTCCTCTTTAAATATTTGGTAGAATTCATCTGTGAAGTTACTTGGTCTTAGACTTTTTTTAGGAAAATTTTTGATTACCAGCTCAATTTCATTACTAGTCATCAGTCAGATTTTCTACTTTGTGACTCAATTTTGGAAGATTGTATGTTTGCAGAAATTTATTTCTTCTATGTTGTCTAATTTGTTAGCATATAACTTTTTTTTTTAATTTTTTATTTTTTATAAACATATATTTTTATCCCCAGGGGTACAGGTCTGTGAATCACCAGGTTTACACACTTCACAGCACTCACCAAATCACATACCCTCCCCAATGTCCATAATCCCACCCCCTTCTCCCAAACCCCCTCCCCCCCGGCAACCCTCAGTTTGTTTTGTGAGATTAAGAGTCACTTATGGTTTGTCTCCCGACCAATCCCATCTTGTTTCATTTATTCTTCTTCTACCCACTTAAGCCTCCATGTTGCATCACCTCTTCCTCATATCAGGGAGATCATATGATAGTTGTCTTTCTCTGCTTGACTTATTTCGCTAAGCATGATACGCTCTAGTTCCATCCATGTTGTTGCAAATGGCAAGATTTCATTTCTTTTGATGGCTGCATAGTATTCCATTGTGTATATATACCACATCTTCTTGATCCATTCATCTGTTGATGGACATCTAGGTTCTTTCCATAGTTTGGCTATTGTGGACATTGCTGCTATAAACATTCGGGTGCATGTGTCCCTTTGGATCACTACATTTGTATCTTTAGGGTAAATACCCAATAGTGCAATTGCTGGGTCATAGGGCAGTTCTATTTTCAACATTTTGAGGAACCTCCATGCTGTTTTCCAGAGTGGCTGCACCAGCTTGCATTCCCACCAACAGTGTAGGAGGGTTCCCCTTTCTCCGCATCCTCGCCAGCATCTGTCCTTTCCTGACTTGTTGATTTTAGCCATTCTGACTGGTGTGAGGTGATATCTCATTGTGGTTTTGATTTGTATTTCCCTGATGCCGAGTGATATGGAGCACTTTTTCATGTGTCTGTTGGCCATCTGGATGTCTTCTTTGCAGAAATGTCTGTTCATGTCCTCTGCCCATTTCTTGATTGGATTATTTGTTCTTTGGGTGTTGAGTTTGCTAAGTTCTTTATAGATTCTGGACACTAGTCCTTTATCTGATATGTCGTTTGCAAATATCTTCTCCCATTCTGTCAGTTGTCTTTTGATTTTGTTAACTGTTTCCTTTGCTGTGCAAAAGCTTTTGATCTTGATGAAATCCCAGTAGTTCATTTTTTCCCTTGCTTCCCTTGCCTTTTGCGTTGTTCCTAGGAAGATGTTGCTGCGGCAGAGGTCGAAGAGGTTGCTGCCCGTGTTCTCCTCAAGGATTTTGATGGATTCCTTTCGTACATTGAGGTCCTTCATCCATTTTGAGTCTATTTTTGTGTGTGGTGTAAGGAAATGGTCCAATTTCATTTTTCTGCATGTGGCTGTCCAATTTTCCCAGCACCATTTATTGAAAAGGCTGTCTTTTTTCCATTGGACATTCTTTCCTGCTTTGTCGAAGATTAGTTGACCATAGATTTGAGGGTCTATTTCTGGGCTCTCTATTCTGTTCCATTGATCTATGTGTCTGTTTTTGTGCCAGTACCATGCTGTCTTGATGATGACAGCTTTGTAATAGAGCCTGAAGTCCGGAATTGTGATGCCACCAACGTTGGCTTTCTTTTTCAATATCCCTTTGGCTATTCGAGGTCTTTTCTGGTTCCATATAAATTTTAGAATTATTTGTTCCATTTCTTTGAAAAAGATGGATGGTACTTTGATAGGAATTGCATTAAATGTGTAGATTGCTTTAGGTAGCATAGACATTTTCACAATATTTATTCTTCCAATCCAGGAGCATGGAACATTTTTCCATTTCTTTGTGTCTTCCTCAATTTCTTTCATGAGTACTTTATAGTTTTCTGAGTATAGATTCTGTGTCTCTTTGGTTAGGTTTATTCCTAGGTATCTTATGGTTTTGGATGCAATTGTAAATGGGATTGACTCCTTAATATCTCTTTCTTCTGTCTTGCTGTTGGTGTAGAGAAATGCAACTGATTTCTGTGCATTGATTTTATATCCTGACACTTTACTGAATTCCTGTACAAGTTCTAGCAGTTTTGGAGTGGAGTCTTTTGGGTTTTCCACATATAGTATCATATCATCTGCGAAGAGTGATAATTTGACTTCTTCTTTGCCGATTTGGATGCCTTTAATTTCCTTTTGTTGTCTGATTGCTGAGGCTAGGACCTCTAGTACGATGTTGAATAGCAGTGGTGATAATGGACATCCCTGCCGTGTTCCTGACCTTAGCGGAAAAGCTTTCAGTTTTTCTCCATTGAGAATGATATTTGCGGTGGGTTTTTCATAGATGGCTTTGATGATATTGAGGTATGTGCCCTCTATCCCTACACTTTGAAGAGTTTTGATCAGGAAGGGATGTTGTACTTTGTCAAATGCTTTTTCAGCATCTATTGAGAGTATCATATGGTTCTTGTTCTTTCTTTTATTGATGTGTTGTATCACATTGACTGATTTGCGGATGTTGAACCAACCTTGCAGCCCTGGAATAAATCCCACTTGGTCGTGGTGAATAATCTTTTTAATGTACTGTTGAATCCTATTGGCTAGTATTTTGTTGAATATTTTCGCATCTGTGTTCATCAAGGATATCGGTCTATAGCTCTCTTTTTTGGTGGGATCCTTGTCTGGTTTTGGGATCAAGGTGATGCTGGCCTCATAAAATGAGTTTGGAAGTTTTCCTTCCATTTCTATTTTTTGGAACAGTTTCAGGAGAATAGGAATTATTTCTTCTTTAAATGTTTGGTAGAATTCCCCCGGGAAGCCGTCTGGCCCTGGGCTTTTGTTTGTTTGGAGATTTTTAATGACTGTTTCAATCTCCTTACTGGTTATGGGTCTGTTCAGGCTTTCTATTTCTTCCTCGTTCAGTTGTGGTAGTTTATATGTTTCTAGGAATGCATCCATTTCTTCCAGATTGTCAAATTTATTGCCGTAGAGTTGCTCATAGTATGTTCTTATAATAGTTTGTATTTCTTTGGTGTTAGTTGTGATCTCTCCTCTTTCATTCATGATTTTATTTATTTGGGTCCTTTCTCTTTTCTTTTTGATAAGTCGGGCCAGGGGTTTATCAATTTTATTAATTCTTTCAAAGAACCAGCTCCTAGTTTCGTTGATTTGTTCTATTGTTTTTTTGGTTTCTATTTCATTGATTTCTGCTCTGATCTTTATGATTTCTCTTCTTCTGCTGGGCTTAGGGTTTCTTTCTTGTTCTTTCTCCAGCTCCTTTAGGTGTAGGGTTAGGTTGTGTACCTGAGACCTTTCTGGTTTCTTGAGAAAGGCTTGTACCGCTATATATTTTCCTCTCAGGACTGCCTTTGTTGTGTCCCACAGATTTTGAACCGTTGTATTTTCATTATCATTTGTTTCCATGATTTTTTTCAATTCTTCTTTAATTTCCCGGTTGACCCATTCATTCTTTAGAAGGATACTGTTTAATCTCCATGTATTTGGGTTCTTTCCAAACTTCCTTTTGTGGTTGAGTTCTAGCTTTAGAGCATTGTGGTCTGAAAATATGCAGGGAATGATCCCAATCTTTTGATACCGGTTGAGTCCTGATTTAGGACCGAGGATGTGATCTATTCTGGAGAATGTTCCATGTGCACTAGAGAAGAATGTGTATTCTGTTGCTTTGGGATGAAATATTCTGAATATATCTGTGATGTCCATCTGGTCCAGTGTGTTGTTTAAGGCCTTTATTTCCTTGCTGATCTTTTGCTTGGATGACCTGTTCATTTCAGTGAGGGGAGTGTTAAAGTCCCCTACTATTATTGTATTATTGTTGATGTGTTTCTTTGATTTTGTTATTAATTGGTTTATATAGTTGGCTGCTCCCACATTGGGGGCATAGATATTTAAAATTGTTAAATCTTCTTGTTGGGCAGACCCTTTGAGTATGATATAGTGTCCTTCCTCATCTCTTATTATAGTCTTTGGCTTAAAATCTAATTGATCTGATATAAGGATTGCCACTCCTGCTTTCTTCTGATGTCCATTAGCATGGTAAAATCTTTTCCACCCCCTCACTTTAAATCTGGAGGTGTCTTCGGGCTTAAAATGTGTTTCTTGGAGGCAACATATAGATGGGTTTTGTTTTTTTATCCATTCTGATACCCTGTGTCTTTTGACAGGGGCATTTAGCCCATTCACATTCAGGGTAACTATTGAGAGATATGAATTTAGTGCCATTGTATTGCCTGTAAGGTGACTGTTACTGTATATGGTCTCTGTTCCTTTCTGATCTACCACTTGTAGGCTCTCTCTTTGCTTAGAGGACCCCTTTCAATATTTCCTGTAGAGCTGGTTTGGTGTTTGCAAATTCTTTCAGTTGTTGTTTGTCCTGGAAGCTTTTAATCTCTCCTTCTATTTTCAATGATAGCCTAGCTGGATATAGTATTCTTGGCTGCATGTTTTTCTCGTTTAGTGCTCTGAAAATATCATGCCAGCTCTTTCTGGCCTGCCAGGTCTCTGTGGATAAGTCAGCTGCCAATCTAATATTTTTACCATTGTATGTTACAGACTTCTTTTCCCGGGCTGCTTTCAGGATTTTCTCTTTGTCATTGAGACTTGTAAATTTTACTATTAGGTGACGGGGTGTGGGCCTATTCTTATTGATTTTGAGGGGCATTCTCTGAACCTCCTGAATTTTGATGCTCGTTCCCTTTGCCATATTGGGGAAATTCTCCCCAATAATTCTCTCCAGTATACCTTCTGCTCCCCTCTCACTTTCTTCTTCTTCTGGAATCCCAATTATTCTAATGTTGTTTCGTCTTATGGTGTCACTTATCTCTTGAATTCTCCCCTCGTGGTCCAGTAGCTGTTTGTCCCTCTTTTGCTCATCTTCTTTATTCTCTGTCATTTGGTCTTCTATATCACTAATTCTTTCTTCTGCCTCATTTATCCTAGCAGTGAGAGCCTCCCTTTTTGATTGCACCTCATTAATAGCTTTTTTGATTTCAACTTGGTTAGATTTTAGTTCTTTTATTTCTCCAGAAAGGGCTTTTATATCTCTCGAGAGGGTTTCTCTAATATCTTCCATGCCTTTTTCGAGCCCGGCTAGAACCTTGAGAATTGTCATTCTGAACTCTAGATCTGACATATTACCGATGTCTGTATTGATTAGGTCCCTAGCCTTCGGGACTGCCTCTTGTTCTTTTTTTTGTGTTGAATTTTTACGTCTTGTCATTTTGTCCAGATAAGAGTAAATGAAGGGGCAAGTAAAATACTAAAAGGGTGGCAACAACCCCAGGAAAATATGCTTTAACCAAATTAGAAGAGATCCAAAATCGTGAGTGGGGAGAAAGGGGATAAAAAGAGGTTCAAAAAGGAAGAAAGAAAAAAAAAACAAAAAGAAAAGAAAAAAAAAAAAAAAAAAAAAAAAAAAAATTAAAAAAATAATTAAAAAAAGAAAACACCTAAGAAAAATGTAAAAAAGAAAAAATATATATATTAGATAAACTAGTAAAAAATCATTAAAAAAGAAAAAGGTAACAGTTAAAAAAAAATTTTACCCGAAGGCGAGAAAAAAAAAAAATGAAAAAAAAAATTAAATTAACTGCAAGACTAAAAAAAATCACAGGAAAAAAGCCATGAGTTCCGTGCTTGGCTTTCTCCTCCTCTGGAATTCTGCTGCTCTCCTTGGTATTGAAACCGCACTCCTTGGTAGGTGAACTTGGTCTCGGCTGGATTTCTTGTTGATCTTCTGGGGGAGGAGCCTGGTGTAGTGGTTCTCAAGTGTCTTTGCCCCAGGCGGAATTACACCGCCCTTACCCGGGGCCGGGGTGAGTAATCCGCTCGGGTTTGCTTTCAGGAGCTTTTGTTCCCTGAGCGCTTTCCGTAGAGTTCCAGAGGACGGGAATACAAATGGCGGCCTCCTGGTCTCCGGCCCGGAGGAGCTGAGAGCCCAGGGCCCCACTCCTCAGTGCGCCCTCAGAGAACCGCGCCCAGTTACTCCCGTCTGCCTGACCTCCGGCCGCGCTCCGAGCTCACCGAGCCTGCGACCGGTTCAAGGTAACACGGAGCTGCGAGCTGACTGTCGGCTCTGTCTCTGTAGCCGGCTTTCCCGTTCCAATACCCGCAAGCTCTGCGACACTCAGACACCCCCGATCCTTCTGTGACCCTGCGGGACCTGAGGCCACGCTGACCCCGCGTGGGCTTCGCCCCGGTTTAGCCTCTGGAGCGATGTCCCTCAGCGGAACAGACTTTTAAAAGTCCTGATTTTGTGCGCGGTTGCTCCGCCGCTTGCCGGGAGCCGGCCCCTCCCCCCGGGGTCTATCTTCCCGTCGCTTTGGATTCACTTCTCCACCGGTCCTACCTTTCAGAAAGTGGTTGTTTTTCTGTTTCCAGAATTGCTGTTTTTCTTCTCTTCGATCTGCCGATGGGTTTTCAGGTGTTTGCAATCTTTAGATAAGCTATCTAGCTGATCTCCGGCCAGCTGAAGCAGTCTCAGCCTGCTACTTCTCCGCCATCTTGACTCCTCCAATCTTAAAAAGAGCATATAACTTTTTTATAGTATTCTTTTATAATTTGTATTTTGTGGTGTCAGTTGTTATTTCTTTTTTTTCATATCTGATTTTGAGTCCTTTTTTTTTATGAATTTGGTGAAATGTTTATCAATTTTATCTTTTTAAAGGACCAGCTCTATTTTTATTGATCTTTTCCTTTTAGTATCTATTTTTGCTCTGATCTTTGTTATATTTTTCTTCTACCTTTAGGCTTTGCTCTTTTTCAAGTTCATTTAGGTATAAGATCAGGTTGTTTGAAGTTTTTCTTGTTTCTTGAGGTAGGCCCGTATCACTATAAACTTCCATTAAAACTGCTTTTGTTGTGTCCCCCAAATTTTGGAACATTGTGTTTCCATATTTACTTATTTCCATGTACTTTTTATTTCTTCCTTGTATAAAATTTTAATTAAGATTTTTATATATTTTATATAAAATTTTTATTACCCCCCCCTTTTAATCAAAATATAAAACAAGAATATAAGTTTTACTGGCATTACCTCTTTTCATTGTTGTTTTACTTTATTTTCCTGCCATTTAAAAGACTGGCTATTTTGCTTTCTTTCCAGTCAAAAATAACCACCAGCAGAGGTTGCTAGAGTGCAAGTATCGCTCTCTAGAGAGATGAGGGAATTCTGCACTTGCCCTGTCTTTGCTTTGTCACAGGCATGCGCCATGGGAAAGCATTTAATGGTAGGGATTTTTTTCAAAGAATTTTGAATGTTTGTGTGTATTCTACAGGGTGATTTGTGATATTCTTGAAGGCAGAAGATAAATAGCCTGGACAACTGACCGCTGAAGTGAATTCTTATCTGTTTTTCTGGATGTTAATATGAGGAGAATTGAAGGAAATATATTTATTTATTTCATTTTGTAGTCACCAGAGTTCCCAATAGCAAAGTTATTAAGTAAATTAGAACAAATTCCGTTTATGGTAAATAACAACTGTTCAGTAAGTAATCCAGGTTTTTGCTTAATTTTGTTTTTTCAAAGAAAATTTCTAGTAATAAAGAGAATAAACATATCAAAAACATCAATCTAGGAGCATGGAATATTTTTCCATTTCTTTGTGTCTTCCTCTATTTCTTTAATGAGTACGTTATAGTTTTTTGAGTATAGATTCTTTGCCTCTTTGGTTAGGTTTATTCCTCGGTATCTGATGGTTTTGGGTGCAACTATAAATGGGATTGACTCCTTAATTTCTCTTTCTTCTGTCTTGTTGTTGGTGTAAAGAAATGCAACTGATTTCTGTGCATTGATTTTACAGCCTGACACTTTACTGAATTCCTGTACAAGTTCTAGCAGTTTTGGAGTAGAGTTTTTTGGGTTTTCCATGCTATAGTGAGTGCTGTGAAGTGTGTAATCCTGGCAATTCATAGGGCTAAAAATACATTATATGTTTATAAAAAAATTAAAAAAATTTTTTTTAAATCATTTAAAATTTGATTTCTCAGAAATATCTATTTAAATTAGTCAACTTGTAAAGTAATCTTATTTTCAGATTTTTTAGTATCTAAGAAATGTTTTGAATTGCTAATAGGTTCATTAGTTTCATTAAACTCCCTCAGTTAAATTCTGAATGCGATTTTGCTTTATTCCCAGAGGTTATCCAAGAAAGGAAGTGGAGAATGTTCTTTTAGAAAGCATGAAGTGGGAAAATGTTTAAAACTATTTATAGCAGCACTTAGCTGTGGAAATCCCAGACTTCACCATCTATTTATAGTTATCCTTTGGGTTAAAAGGGTGAAACCAGAAATCTTGAAAATGCTGTGTGCTTTTACCCAGCATTTGAAACTAATAAGCTGTCTTTTGTGGTTATGATAACCAGATACTTATAAGAGTAATTCTGGAAATGGCAATAAATATATCTTGGCTAAGGGGAAAAAACCGAATTAAGTCTGAAAAAGCAGTGTTTTTCCTGATTGAGTCTTACTTGGTTTTACTTGGGTTTTCAGGTTAACTGCAAGTTGGATTCTGTGTGTAACGTGTAAGCTATCTCATGAAAAGCGGGGAACAGAGTAAGTTTACAAAAATTTGTGGTTGGGCTAACTGGCTGATTGAATCTGAATTAAAAGAAAGTCAGGTAAAATTACCAGGCTTCTAAATAGCAGATTTGAAACATCCCACCAAGGAACACCAATTTCTGAAAATTCCACCAGACTATAACAGAAATTTTCCTACGGTCTTTAACATGTAACAGAGGATTTGCACTTGAGACATGGACTGTATAATCTGTCGACCCTTAGGAATTTGCATTATTTTTTTATTTTGTTTTTCTGGAGGAAAAAAGGCAAGTTAGGAGGTTATTGCAATAAAAATTCAGAGCCTAAGAGTGTTTGGCTTAGGTCGGTGGCCATGGTACTGGAGGAAAGGGACAGGTTCTGAGTTTTTAGGAGTACAATGAGTTGGCCTTCTTGATGTAGTAAGTGTTAAGAATGAGCTCTTCCCACCAAAGGAGAAATTTTGCTGTAAGCATTATGTTATTTTTAGCTGTATATAAAAATGTAGGGATAATTAAGAATGAATAAACAGTGATGAATAAACAAACATATCGTGGCTGCCTCAACTTCCTTTGCATACATCTCACACAAAACGCCACCTATCTGAAATTTAATAGTCATCACTAATGCAACTTTAACATGCTCTTATGCCAATCAGCTTGGACAGAAAAATCAGGCCCCCACATGCACTTAGGTGTGCACAATGCACCGAAGTACATGATCCACCATTGCCTTTTCCGTTTCTAAAGTCCCATTCTGTAGCCTGGGGTAGCATGTCCTCGTATCACCTAAGGGCATAAGCTAATCCTCTTCCTGAACCTGAGATTCTCATGCCTTTTAAGCTGATGAATAAATTTAACCAATAACTTCCTTTCCACCCACCTATGCCAGTGATGTCTTTTCGATTTCCAAAGCACTAGTTGCTGAGGGCGTGCATTTATCACTTATTACATGCAGCCTTACGCCACCTCGGACGTCACTGTCCTTTCTATTTGTTCCTGTCACGGCCCCACTTGAGCACTGGTTTCCTGTGGCCTTTATGTTTTGTCTGCATGCATCGCTGGAGCCTCTCCTCAATCCCCTGGTTTTCTCCTGTTGAGGACCTCGCTGATTTCTTTGGAAACCACATGTGCCGCATTCACCAGAGGAAGCATGGGGTGATGGGTTAGAGCCCTGGGGCCCTCACCCTATCTCTGCCATCAACATTTTGAGTAATTCTGACCAACCACTGAAGCTTTGTAAGACTCTAATTCCTCTGATCTGAAATGAAAGATTGGGCCAGATCATCTCTGAGGTCCTCCCGTCTCCACATGGCTTCATTCCCTCCTCTCCTAACCCCTGGCTAGCTTGTACTAAACTCCAAGGACCTGTAGGGCATCCCACTTACAACCTGTCATCAGACTTGTAGGTAGTAGTATCTGCGATCCTACCCATCCCCACCACCAAAATCTAACAGTACTGGGAGGGAGTCCAAGCAGCGTAATGAAAAGACGGCTACTCCCACTCCAAAGCTCCCTTACGGGCCCAGGGTACCTGATGCTTTCCAGAAACAGCCACTTCTACTGTGGATGTAACCTTGCTGTATATTGGAACTAAGAACTGCTTTCCATACTTGCATGAGTAAACAGACATGAAGCACTTAGCCTGAGGTTGTCACGGAGCAGGCCCTCAGTAGATGGAGTTGTGATGACAACAACGTGGAAAACAACTCCACCTCTCTGAGCCTGGCCCTGGAGTCTGGGCCGCTCCTGTCTGCTTGACTTTGCCTCATCCTGTCAGGACACAGGATGCCCTTGGGCAGGGCTGCTGGTGTGATGGTTCTCGGAATGATGGGGCTGAGTCCAGATTGCCAACTGGCAGGATCTAGAAGTGGAGTTGGATTGGAGGCAGACTAGTAGCGGTCAGGGCAGGATCTGGGATCATCAGAGCTGAGATCCGAAAGCTGCTTCCCTTTCCTTCTGGATCCCAGCTGTGCTCACTGGTAATGTCCTAGGAGTCACAGCACCCGGCTATGAGGGCTTGCCAGCCGAAGTCATCACTGTCCGTGACAGAGCTTTGAATGAGGAAAGAGACGGACACCTGGTGACTAAACAGAGTCTTCTTTGTTACTGTTAATCTTCCCTGGCATTGTTGCACCCTCCACTAACCCACTACAGTGACTCTCTAATCTCTTAGCTCAGGGGTGGGGGTGTACACCCCCCATCTACCCCCCATCTCCCTTTTTCCAGGCTGACTAGTATCTTTGAGCAGATCTGGTAATATTTGTTGGGAAGAGGGGAGAATGGACTAATGTGTGTTTAAGTCCCATGAACTAAGGCTGATTCCACGTGCAGAAACACTCAGGGAAATCTTGGGGAGTTTGAGTTGTCTCCCAGAAACACCCTGGTAGATACTCTGAGCACACACCTTCTTGTACAGGCCTTATTCTGCTCCCTCCAGTGCTGGTGTACTCTGGGTATGCATACTTGGGCTAGATGAATGCACATTGATGGTCCTTTTCAGTTTCTTCTGAAAGTTCATTAGTTTTTATGTGTCATGAATAAAAGACGCACTAGAAGAATGAGTCATTTAAAAGTGTACATGGAGGGCTGTACTGAAGCTCTGGGCCTAGGGCCCAGGCACAGTGCTTTTGTGGGGAAAAAAATAATCCCCTCATGTGGCTCCAATCCACAGCTGGGCTTGAAATCCACTGCATTAGAATCACAAGAAGAAAACAAATGACTCAACTCTCTACCTTCCTTCTTTGGCCTCATTTGTATTCAATCTCCCAGCAAATCTTGTTTCATATTGGACTGGTTTTTTTTTTTTTTTAATGTGTTCTACGCTGGTGGCTACTTTGGCAGAATCTTTGAAGGAATCACATTGCTTATTATACCTCAGATCAAAGTGATTTAACAGTACAATCAAGGCAACCATGAAACTCACTCCAATTTTATATGGGAAAATTGACTCTACATGGTGCTTGAATATTTGTGATAAACTTCTTTTTGCTCAGATAAGGAAGTGGCTATTTTGCTTGAGCTAACAACCAACCAATACAGCTACGTAGTCATTGGTAGTGACAGCGGAAGCCTGGTAGAGTTGGAATTGAACTCTTAGCTCATCCAATGGATGATTTGCATGGCACATGGAATCTTCCTGTATTACGGCACCTATCCTAGAAAGGAATAGGGTTGAAGGGTGTGCAGCTGGAGGCTTTGAAGAGTTGCCTGAGAAACTGTACATGGTCAGCACATGAAAACAGAGGAGAGAAAGGGGGCATCTGCTAAAAATAATAAGACAATTTATCTACTGTGTTTTTCATTGAATCAGAAAGGATGCCCTGTTGAAGAATAAACAAATTTGAGCACCTACTGGGAAGTCCATGGGAACCAGCAGTGGTCATTGTTTTATGGGGTTGATTGGTAGCTATCTTAAAGGTTCAGTAGAGCCCTGAGGTAGTGGGAAAATCGAGGCCTGAATTACAAACACAACACAGCACACATCTTTGGACTTCTTATTGAGTGTGACAAAAGGCTTGTGTGGCCTTTCTGTATTTATTCACAGACTACAGGTTCAATGCCAAATATCTGCATTATTTAGTGTTAGCCAGTCACGAAGCTGCATGGATTAAGATGCTCTTGCTGGGATTCGATAATGCGAGGGTCCATCCAACTGGCCCTTAGAGATTTTCATTTGGACATCCTAAAATCTCCTTGGATTTACTTAGTGTGTATTCAAATCTATGTTCATTCTTCTAAGGCTCTTTCTCCTTCTGTTATCCCTATTTTATGGAAGTAAACTATCCTCCTATCCATCTATAATCTCTATAATCCAAGGCATTCAACAGGTCCTGTTGATTCTACTTGAGAAAGACCCAAATCTCTTCCCTGCTTTACATCCCCACTGTCACTGCCCTAGCCCAAATCCTCATAACCTCTCCCACAACAACCTCACAGGTCTTTTTGCCCCTAGTCTCGCCCCACCAGGCCACCCACTAGACTCCCATCAGAATGACTTTCCCTAAACACAAATTCCATCACACCTTTTTCTTGCTTCAAAACTTCTGGTGGCTTTCCAGTGCTTTCTAAATAAGGCAAACTGTGTCAGCACGAAACTCCCTGCTCTTCACTAACTTGTTCCAGGCCCTATTTCTGGCATCATAACAATCCTTTCTGTATCTCAAACCATATGTGCTAGTCTAGGTAGATGGGTACACTCCTGCTTTGTGTGAGTGCCATGTCGTTATCTCTATAGGTCTTTATTAGCACCGTTTCCTTCCTGAAGGGCGTCTTCACCAGCTTCTCTCTATCCAGAAATCCCACACACATTTTTGGAGGCTAATTCAAGTGCCATCTTCCCCACCATTGTCTCTCCTCTTGCCTGGGCCTCCCTCAGCCACTGAAATTCTTCTCTTCATGGTAGTGTAAATTACACGGCTGCGTGAGAGCCTCAATGATCTTTCGTTTTCCTCATCAATGAGCTTCCGAGGATTATAGCTATTTTTTGAAACCTTCATGTCAAACAGGTGCTTAGTGTGTGTTTGATCAAACTGGGAGACTGGAAGGGACTTTATTTACTGAGACTGAACTCCCTGGAACTTCAAACAGGTCCTTTGGCTTTACTTCTTACTCTTTTACTTGGAAGAGTTTACTTACAACTCCATGAATTCCTGTTAGAAACTTTAAAGAGTGGGGCGCCTGGGTGGCTCAGTGGGTTAAAGCCTCTGCCTTCAGCTCAGGTCATGATCCCAGGGTCCTGGGATCGAACCCTGCATCAGGCTCTCTGCTCAGCAGGGAGCCTGCTTCCTCTTCTCTCTCTGCCTGCTTCTGATCTGTCTGTCAAATAAATAAATAAAATCTTAAAAAAAAAAAAAAGAAAGAAACTTTAAAGAGCAAAAGACTGTTTTTCTGGGGGTGTTACAAATTCCGACCAGTCTCTTAGACTTTCCACAAATCTAATACTGGTCAGTGATTCTGAGGTACTGGAATAAAGATTGTCTGGTGAGTACGCTGTACTTACTAGGACAAGAAAACAAACATTTTTGAAAGATTTTCAGAAAGAAAAATTAGACTCAAAATGGGTTTCTGGTTAACCATATTAACCAGGGAATTTGGAGGCGTACCACATTCCTGTCTCTGAGTATCCTGGTTAGCTGAAGGTTTATTAAATTTGAAAGCAGTAAATAATGTGACATATTTCTTAGCAGGCTGTAGTTCCATTTGTGAACCTAAACTTCTAATCCCCACTTTCCTCACCAAATCCCCACAGTTTAGTTTTACTATATTAATATAATGCAATTAGATGACATATTTGATTCTTTACATCATTTTAACTTATCTATGATTTTTTTTTTTTGCTATTGTCTGTACTCTTGACTGAGAATCTCCTCCATCTCAAGAGAAGCATGATGCCATTGTACTGAACTCATTCGCTATTTTTAATCCCCAAGGGATAATTTATCTTGTTGGGAGGAGGTAGCATTTTATTATTGGCTAATTCTAAATAATTTTCAAAATAAGCATTTTGGTTTGAGAACATTCACATGGCGTAACAACTAAATGTGTTGCATTGAGTTAAATTCTCCCCTTTCCCCCTTTTCTTTAGAAGCTGTTGTTAGTTATTCTGGCTTAATTGTTACCTGCTGGCTAGTAAGTATTCCAAAGAGCAAACAGCATACCATCCTTGCTGTGGCAACCACTCAGGGCTGGCACATTGGTGATTTGTGACCGTGCTTATCTTGTGCCAACCCACATTCCCTCCTCCAGAAATGCCTCTGTTCTAGAGAATTCCCCGAGGGGTGAGGGAGTCCAATGCGGCTGCAGTAAGAATCCCATGCATCTATTCCACTGGAGAGGAGGGGAACAGGAGGCAAAGCACTGTGAACAGAGTAACTGATCCACTAAGTGCTTTTGCATCTTTAAGGAAAAATTTCCCGGACAGCTTCAGTCTTTTGGAAGTTTATTTGGAAAAAAAGGTTTTGGAATCAGATGGTTAGAATTTGAATCTCCCTCCTGCCACTTCCAAGTGGGTGACCTTGGCAAGGGACCTTGGCAGTAGCCATTTCTTCTATAACATTAGCACCTCCAATAAGACGGGAGGACCAAAAATCTCCCTGCAGTCAAATCCCCCCTCTCCAGATTGTTCTTCTGTTCTTGATCCAAGCCTTACTTTTCTTTCAGTGGGAGGGAGAAGGTGAGAGGAAAGCCAAGTTTTTTCTTGCAGCTCCAATACCCCTCCTCCCCCTACATTTCAGTGCACGGGGCACAGAGGATTTGCCTGCTTCTCTGACAAATGCTGGCATAAAGGTAGGATGCGAGGCTCAGAACACTATGAAAATCACAGAGGCTCACATCCGACCTTCTTTTACCAGCTTAAGCCTCAAAAAGAAAAAGGGCAGGGAATATTAATCTGAGCTGACATGGAGCCTCTCACCATTGGCAAATTGAGTGGAAAAAAAAAAAAAAACCTAAACAAATGCACTTAATGCCTTGACTGCATGAACAAACACATATGCAGAGGAAGGGACAGAGGCCTGAACTGGATGTTTAGACCTTAGTCCTGGAATCACAGAGTTGGGGGCATATCTGACAGACCCATCACTATTTTTCTGGGACTTACTGGAAGCAGAAGACTCTTTTTCCTTCCCCCCCCCACCCCCACCCCCACACTTGGAGCTATCCCAGAAGTCCTGGGGCTCTTTTCTGAGGAAGCAACTCCACAGTTGACAGAACTGGAAGTTGGGGGTCTCAAAGCTAAGTTGACTGGACGTTTGCCATGGACCATCATGGGCCCAGCGATGGGGGTTCTTAGAGGCTTTGGATCAATAGTCCTGACACTTCTCTTCCCAGGCCTGAGGCACTAGGATCCCTCTGGGAGCCTTCTGTTAGTTTTGGATGGTCAGTTATGGAAGGGGATGTCCTGGTAGAGCTGAGTGTCGCATCCCCCATCACAGCCGCACTGTTCCTTGGAACTCCTGGCCCCAGCACAATTCAGGGGCTATGTGAGCCTCATGTGATCTATGGAGGGGAGGGAGAGACTCTGAGGTACTTACAGTCTGGCCTAGAAAACGCTGGGAAGGTGTCCTGAAATCTATACAGTAGGCCTGGGATCCTGAAGCCCACACCTCTCCCTAGCCTCATTGTCCACAGCCTGCCCTTTGTCACCCAAGGACCAGGGACATCCCCAAGTCTGAAATGCTTTCCCACTTATATGGCTGCAGAGGTCTTGATTCTTCCACATGTGTGTTTCCCACACGTGTCATGGCCTGACTCCATTTCTTAACCATTCCCTCCTTCTGAGTCTTAATCCCTGTAAGCCGTGTCACTCCAGTGGTGCCACAGATAGGAGGCCCCCGACATAGGAAGTATTTAAGCTGAAACTGAATACAAGTTTGAGCCCTAGACAGGGAGGGAAGAGTGATTGGACTCCCTGAAATGTTAGGTTACTCCCAATCTTTAGATCCTTGGAGTTCTAGGAGTGGTCCTGTGGGAATCGACTTGACTCCTTCCTGATCCAGGAAGCGAGGGCCCTGGCCCGCTGCAGCTCCCTTTGTCCGCCCGCTGGCCGGCTGCCCGGCAGGCCAGTGGGGCTCCCCTTGCCCTTGTCCTCTTCCCTTTGTCACCCCTTTTAAATGCAGGGGCAGAGCTCCAGAGATAAGCTCCCCTTCCTTGGGTGGAGACCGCCCACCTCCTCTCCGCCGCGGACAGCGACCGCGTACACCTCCTTCGGAGCAGGTCCTACCATTCCCACACCCTTCTCGTGGGCCTGTGGTCAGGTTAGGACAAGTCCAAGTGACCTGGCAAGAAAAATGGAGGGGGCAGAGTCTAAGACTAGGTTGGTTGTCGGGGCACCGAGGGCGATGTCTGTATTAAAGATGTTTGAGAAAAATAGGTGATGTAGAGCATTATTTTCTATTTATTTCAAATGTATAGTAACTCAGTAATAGTTTTATGGATAATAGTTACATAAGGGTCAGACCAGGAAGCAAGTGCCAGTGAAGACAGTATTTCTGCGGAGTTCTGAACACCTAACAGACTTATCTATACACTATGATCTGGGGACGGTTTGTGTTTCATAACTAGTAAGATGCAGATACAAGTGATTTCTTCTGAATTACTTTTACTTCCAGAAGGCACCTAGAGGTACTATCAGCTGGAACATCCCGCTGTCAGAAAGGGTCAAAGATTTGTGATGTTTTATGGTTGTTCTCTAGAACTCAAGAAATAAGAACCCCCTCGGTAAAACCCACTGGTCCAGGAGTTAAAAAACAAATTATCTTAAATTACAATGCAACACCAAAGAAAACAGCAGCTAATTTTGTTGAAGTTAAAAAAACAAAAGGCTACAAAAGAATCATCTTAATGGATTGGAAGAAAATAGTGACAGTTTCCCATTGGAATAGCAGACTGATTGTGACAGCTGGTGCTCAGAACCAAAGGAAGGAAAGCTTTGCTGGCAACATCTTAATGGAATTCCAATCACAAAATCTCTTTGCTCAGTGCTACATGGTCTAAGCAGTGCAGCGTCAAAGCGATGCCAGAGCTAAGCCGCAGAAGCGGAGCCTGGTCCCCAGTACAAGGCACTATCCTCGGCAGCCAGCAGGTCCCCACGACGGCATTGCTCAGGTAGCAAAGGGGCAGTGGGCATGGAGGGGAGGGAAGTCTGGCTGCTCTTCTGGGAAGACTGCAACAGAGGAAGATGTCGCCAACTGAATAAAGCCAGTTTCCCATCCCACAGCTACCCCTGGAGCCTTGGCATTGCATGCAGATTTTCAAATTAATGTAAAACATTGCAATAACTAGGAAATGTATCCAGTGTTCATAAATTATAGAGAAGCATAAAGAATTATTCCTTCATTTTCATCTTAGCCTGTCAAAAAGGTGGCCGCTTTCTTTTTCTGAATGATCTGCTACTATCCGAAGCTCCCATGGGAAAACTCAAGAGGCTTGTTGATTTACAAATTCTAAACTCTCTCTGCTCAAAGCAGTTTTCAGTTTGAGCTTCCCATTTGATTTTCCATTCCATTTCTTTCTCTGCAGATTTAGCAGATATATGCGTATCTCTGTTCTTTTAGTAGCTACCTTTGAAATTGTTTATATACACTTCACCATCTGAACTTAATCACTATTTTACTGTTCTCCTGAATAATACAAAGATTTTAGGATACTTTTGCTCCGTTGACCCTAACTTCCAGCTTAGACGCTCCTGAGATACCATATTTTAAATTCTTTTCATATTTGTCTTTATCCTCACAGATTGCATTAGTGTTATTACTAATTTAATGTGTATTTAAGGTTCCCCATATTTTGCCATTTTTGTTTACTTACCAGATATTTCAGGCTTTCTGGGATTGTCTCATTCTTCCTGAAGCATATCCTTTAGATGTGACCTTACTCAGTTTTTTGGTGGTTAAATGATCTTGATTTCTAGCTAGCTGAAAGTGTCTGTATTTCACTTCATTTTTGGAAATTAATTTCAGTGGATTTGTAATTCTGGACTATATTTATTTTCTAGCACATTGTATAGATCCCACTTTAATCTGGCGTCTTCTGTTGCTTTTGAGACTAGTCAGTCTAAGTGATACTCTTTGTAAAAGATTATTTGTAAATAATCCTTTTTGGTTGCTTTTGTAATTTTGTCTTTGGTATATAAGGGATGTATATGCACAAATTTATATTTGTATTATATTTGCCTTGTACATTATAACACTATCTCAATTCTAGAAAATTCTTCGTGATTATCTTTGAAGTACAGACCACCCTTGACTGACAATGGTCAACTTAATGATTTTTTTTACTTTATAATGGTGTGAAAGTAATAAGCATTCAGTAGAAACCATACTTTGAGTTTATGTCTTTTCATGGGCTAACAATATCCAGTATAAAATTCTCTCATGCTGCTGGAAAGTGGGAGCAAGTCACAGCTTCCAATCAATCACACAATCTCAGTGATAATCAACCCACTGACCACCATTCCATACCTGTACAACCATTCTGTTTTTCATTTTCAATGCAGAACTGAATAAATTATATGAGATATTCGATACTATTATAAAATAGGCTTTGTGTTAGATGATTTTGTCCAACTGTAGGCTAATAGAAGTATTCTGAGAATGTTTAAGTTAGGCTAGGCTAAGCTATGATGTTTGATAGGTTAAGTGTGTTAAATATATTTTTGACAAAAGTTTTCAACTTAATGGTTTATTCGGACCTAACCCCACTGTGAGTAGAGATCTGTAAAAGATCTGTCATCTTTTAAATATTCTTTAAATATCTCTATCCTTCCATTATTCCACCACTTTATTTTGAAATTTGAAATGGGTATATGTTGGATTACCTCATTTTATTATTTATTCCACTTTTCTATTGGCTATTTGCCCTTTGGTGATACATTCTGGTGGCCAAAAGACTCATGAAAAGAAGCTCAGCATCACTGATCAGGGAAGTGCGATTTAAAACCACAATAAGCTATCACTCCACACCAGTCAGAAGGGCCAGTATCCAAAAGACAGGAAATAACAAGTATTCACGAGGATGCTGGTGGAAATGTAAATTGATGCAGCTGCTATGGGAAATGGTATGAAGGTCCCTCAAGGAATTAAAGGAGAACACCGCTTGACCCAGCGATGCTACTTCTGGGTATTTATTCAAAGAAAGTGAAAATACTAATTTGAAGATAGATGCACCCCTAAGTTCACCATAGCATTATTTACACTAGTCAAGGTATGAGAACATACCTTCAGTGTCCACTGACAGATGAGTGGATTTATTGATTTATTTATTAAGGTTTTTGTTATTTATCTGACAGAGAGGTATCACAAGTAGGCAGAGAGGCAGGCAGAAAGAGAGGGGAAGCAGGCTCCCCACCAAGCAGAGAGCCCGATGTGGGGCTCGATCCCAGGACCCTGAGATCATGACCTGAGCCGAAGGCAGAGGCTTAACCCACTGAGACACCCAGGCACCCTGGACAGATGAGTGGATTTAAAGGGTATAATACATTCTGAGCAATTTCTTTGGGTAGCACTCCCAGTTTACTAATTTTCTCTTAAGTTGGATTTAATTTGAACATTATTAAATTGTATTTAATTTGTACATTATTAATTTTTTTTAATTGGGCATTTAATTTTTTTTTTGGATGTGCTTTTAAATCTTTAAAAAAATCTCCGTGTTCCTCCTCTACCCCTTTACTCCCTTACAATCCATCCAATTTTTTTCTTGAAGAACCCAAGTTATTTGATCTATACAGTTTCCCACCATGTAGACTTTGGTGATTGCACGCTCAAGGTACAATTCAGCATATTCCTCTGTCCTCTGTATGTTCTGTGAATCAGTGGCTGAAACCACTGATTGGATCATGCTCTAGCTCAGTGCCTTTGTCAAGCCCATCAGAAGACTATAATGCCAGGTTGTGCCTTCATTTTGTTATCTTAGAAGTTACTAACACCGACAATGTGTATTTCCATTCATGGAGGCTTACAAAGGAGGGTGGCCTTCTATTATTTCTTTTTCACTTACTGGCTGGAATACTTTTATAAAGATAGGCTTGTCTTCCTCTACTCAACTACTTGTTTACTATGTGGTACAGTTTATAAAGGAGAGGCAAGATAAATGCTTGATTGCTTCCCTTTGTTAATGAGTTTTCAAGGTAATGAATTGGTTTCTTTTTATTCCTGCCATTTTCAACAGCTAGAACTCACCTTAGAGGGGCACCTTGGTGGCTCAGTCGGTTAAGCTTCTGCCTTCGGCTCAGATCATAATCTCAGGGTTCTGGGATCGAGTCCCATATTGGGCTCCCTGCTTGGTGGGAAACCTGCTTCTCCCTCTCCCACTGCACTGTTTCTGTTCTCTCTCTTGCTGTGTCTCTCTCTGTCAAATAAATAAATAAAATCTTAAAAAAAAATGAACTCATCTTAGAAGAGGTTTAATCCATTTCAAAGCTCAAGTTTTTCATGGTGTCCAATAGGAGCCTCTTCTAGTTGGTGTCTACGTCCTCTTGATACCCCCTTGATAGTCTTTGGGGACTTGCTTGCTATTTGGTATGGCAAGAGGTCCCATAATCCTCTCATTCTTTTGTTTTTGCAGACATGAAATCAGCAATTTTTCCAAAAGAAAGGTATCACAAGCTTGTTATTAAGGGATGCTTAGTTGGCAGGGTAAATATATATAAACATAAGTACATATCAAAAGTCAAATACTCCATGAGTTCAATTCAAATTAGAGTCTGTACAGCTTAGTCATAATTACACCTGTGCCACAACTTCTGTACCCAAGAAGCTAGTTCTCAGAGACACAGGAGACCTTAGAATTGAAATATCCCATAAAAGCCCATTGGTTTTATGCCATATTACAGATACCACAGTCTCCTCATAAGAATACCAATATTGCTACCCCTCTGATTCCTGGAAACATTAAGTTAGGAGGCATTTGCTCTCACATTCTCCCTTTGATTTTCCTCTCCCCACTGTTTTTAAGTGATTGTGCTATATCTACATTGTCAAAGCCTGTAGCCATTACATACTCTATCTTAATCCTCATCTGTGTGTACGCATTCTATCTAGACCTCACCAGCAGCATGTAAGTCAACAGCTCTTTAGTCATCCTGATTATCTGAAGCTTGATCTCTGGTAGATTACTCAGGATAGGCCCATGGGAGTAATATTTTCTAAGTTCTAGCATGTTGATAACAGTATGTGCCTTTTACACTTAAAAGTCATTTCAGTTTAGCTGGAGACAAAATTCTCATCTCATAAATTTCTTCCTTGAGTATCTTAAATATGTTACTTCATTATTTTTCATAAAGCATTGCTGTCAAGAACTTAGATAACTCTTTTTTTCCTTTCAAGAACTTAGGCAATTTTTTTTCCTCAAGAGTCATGTTCCTATTTTTTTCTTCTTGAATGTCCAAAAGATTTTTTCTTTTTTTTTAAGTTTAATATTTTTATCATTCTAGATTGATACTCAGGAACTTCTTCAATATATAGTTTCAATCTTTTTTATTGTCATTCAGAAAAAAAGGATTTGAACTACTTTTTAGTACTCAGGGCTTTTTCTTTGATTTGTTTCCTTTTTCAGGAACTCCTATTCCAATTTCTTTTGTCTTCCTTTAATATTTGTTACTTTCTCTGACATATTTTTCAAGTACTTCTTCATCTTTTTTTTTTTTTTTAGATTTTATTTATTTATTTGACAGACAGAGATCACAAGTAGGCAGAGAGGCAGGCAGAGAGAGAGAGGGAAAAACAGGCTCCCTGCTGAGCAGAGAGCCTGATGTAGGGCTTGATCCCAGGACCCTGAGATCAGGACCTGAGCTGAAGGGAGAGGCTTAACCCATGGAGTCACCCAGGCAGACCTTCATTTTTATTTTCAAAACCTTGGTCATTTTTTCTTTCTGTATTTTTTAAGGATTATAGGTGTTTATTTTGTATTCCTTCTACTTCGTTCTTTGTTTCTGAAATTAATTCCCCATTTTTAATTCTTGCCTGAATCCTGTTGCCTATTGATGAGTTTTTCTAATTGTCATTCTTGTTATTTCATATCTTATATAATTAAAGTCATCTAGCTTTTTTTGAAATAGGTTCTGATCTGTTTTATGGCCATGCTTTCATTATCTGTATAATATTAGTCTACTCCTTATACTTTTCTTATAATAAATTCATATGGGATTGACCTTGATAATTTTCTGGCTTATTTTTCTAAAGATTTATTTGTCTGGGGGGGGGGCAGAGGGAGAGAATCTTTTGAGCAGACTCCCCATTGAGCATGGAGCCCAAAAGAGAGCTCCATTCTACACCCATGAAATCATGATCCAACCCCAAGAGTTGAACTGTTAATGGACTGAGCCACCCAGGTGCCCCTTTATGCTTCTTACATCTAACGTGAAATTTGTTTGCCTGAGCTTTTAGGAGAAAGCATGGTAGAGGGTGGTTTTCTAATGCCAAAAAATACCTCTTCCACCCTCTTTTGGTAATATTAAAAAATAAAGTAACTTGCTTTGTGAGAACTTTTTCTCTTCAATTTATTTATTTATTGAGATATAATTGACATAACATTGTGTAACTTGAATGTGTACATGTGTTTGATACATTTACATATTGCAAGATAGTTACCAGTGTAGGGTTTGCTAACACCTCTACTATGTTATATGTTTTATTGCTAATTTTTTTGTGGTGAAAACAACTAAGATCTAGTCTGTTAGAAACTTTGAAATTTATAATGTAACATTATTGACCATAATCATTATGCCATACATTAGATCTCCAGACCATTATAACTAGTTGCAAGTTGGTACCCTTAAACAACATTTCCTCAGTCCTCAGCCTTTGGCATCCATCATTCCACTCTCTTTTTAAAATTCTGCATGGAAGTTTCACCATGCAGTATTTGTCTTTCTCTGACTTACTCCACTTTTTATAATGCCTTCAAAGTCCATCCATCCATGTTTTTACATCCCTGTTTAGTTTGTTTTTTCTTTTTTTTAAATTTTAATTCCAGTGTGGTTAACATACTGTGTTATATTGATTTCAGGTGTACAATATAATGTTTTGACAATTCCACATATTATTCAGTATGCATGAAGATGAGTATATACTTTTAAAAAAAAATTCTAGTTAGTTAACATGTAGTATAATATTGGCTCAGGAGTAGAAGTTAGTGGTTCAACACTTATTTATAACATCCAGGGCTCATCATAACGAGTGCCCTCCTTAATACCCACCACTCACTTAGCCCTTCCCCAACCACTTCCCTCAGTTTGCTCTCTATTTTAAGTCTTCTGTGGTTTGCCTCCTCTCCTTTTTTTTTTTTTTTTTTTTGAGGGAGTGTGTTTGTCTCTTTTTTTCTTATTTTTATTTCTTAAATTCCACATATGAGTGAAATAATATGGTATTTGCTTTTCTCTGACTTATTTTGCTTAGCATCATATTCTCTAGGTACATCTATGCTGTTGCAAATGATGAGAATACATTATTTTTATAGCTGAGTAATATATATATATATATATATATACACACATACATATCCATATATATGTGTGTATATATATTATATACATCTATATACCACTATTTACATATATGTATATACCACTTTTTCTTTATGCTGAGTAATATTCATATATATATGATACATATATATATACCACTTTTTCTTCATTCATCTGTTGATAAAAAGGATGAATGTTAATTTAAAAAGTTAATTAAAAATGTTAATTTAAAAAGTATAATTTGGCTGTTGTAAATAGTGTTGCAGTAAACATAAGGGTGCATTTTTTTAAATTAATATTTTCATATTCTTTGGGTAAATAGCCAGTAGTGGAGTTACTGGATCTTATGGCAATTCAAGTTTTAATCTTTTGAGGAAACTCCATTCTGTTTTCCTCAGTGTCTTCACCAGTTTACCTTATCACCAACAATGAGCAAGGTTCCTTTTTTTCCACATCCTTGTCAACACTTGTTATTTTTTGTTTGGTTTGGTTTGTTGTGGTTTGGTTTTAGCAATTCTGACAGAAGGTGATATCTCATCATAGTTTTGATTTGCATTTCCTTGATGATGAGTGATGTTGAGCATCTTTTCATTTGTCTGTTGGATCTGGAGGTTTTCTTTGGAGAAATGTCTATTCATGTCTTCTGTCCAGTTTTAAACTGGATTATTATTTTCTTTTGGTATTGAGTTGTGTAAGTTCGTTATAGCTTTTGGATACTAACCCTTTATCAGATATGTCATTTGCAAATATCTTTCCGCATTCTGTAGGTTACTTTTTAGTTTTGTTGTATCTTTTGTGTTGCAGAAGATTTTATTTTGATAAAGTCCCAATAGTTTATTTTTTTCTCTTGTTTCCTTTGCTTCAGGAGACATCTCTAGAAAAATATTCTTATGGCTGATGTCAGAGAGAGCACTGCCTGTGTTCTCTTCTATGATTTTTATTGTTTCAGGTCTCACATTTAGGTCTTTAATCCATGTTGAGTCTATTTTTCTGTATGGTGAAAAGAAGTCATCTAGTTTCTTTCTTTTCTTTTCTTTTTTAATAATCCACTCATTTATTTGACACAGAAAGAGAGATCACAAGTAGGCAAAGAGGCAGGCAGAGAGAGAGCCCGATACGGGGCTCCATCCCAAGACCCTGAGATCATGACCTGGGCAGAGGCCTAACCCACTGAGCCACCCAGGTGCCCCTCTTCTTTCTTCTTTCATTTTTTCTTCCTTTTCTTCCTTTTTTCTTCCTTTCTTTCTTTCTTTCTTACTTCCTTTCTTTCTTGGGTGGCAGTCCGGTTTTGCCAGCACTACTTGGAAGAGACCATCTTTTTCCCATTATCTTAACTTCCCTTAATATTAACTCGTTTGCCAAAGATTAATCGACCATATAACTGTAGGTTTATTTCTGGGCTTTCTATTCTGTTCTATTGATTATTTGTCTGTTTTTGTGCCAGTACCATACAGTTTTGATTACTATAGCTCTGTAGTATATCATGAAATCTGGGATTGTTATATTCCCAGTTTTGTTCTTTTCCAAAATTGCATTAGCTATTCTAGATCTTTTGTGGTTCCATATACATTTTAGAATTGTTTATTTCTGTGAAAAATGCTATTATATTTTGATAGGAATTATATTAAATCTGTAGGTTGCTTTGGGTAACATGGACATTTTAACAATATGTTTTCTTCCAATTCATGAGCATGGAATAACTTTCCATCTCCTTGTGTTCTCTTCAGTTTCTTCCATCAATGTTTTATAATTTATAGGTCTTTTACCTCCTTGGTTCAATTTATTATTTTTGGTGCAATTGTAAATGGAATTTTTTTAATTATTAATTTTTTAATTTTTAAATAAACATATAATGTATTTTTATCCCCAGGAGTTACAGGTCTGTGAATCACCAGGTTGGAATTGTTTTCTTAATCTATCTACAGTGTTCTAAAACCACTTTGCTGAGTGCCTTTTTTTTTTTTTTCCCAGTGAAGGAGATGGGGGCAGGGGCATAGGGAGAGAGAATCTTAAGCATGCTTCATACTCAGTGCAGACCCTTACACGGGGCTTGATGTCACAACTCTGGGATCATGACCTGAGCGGAAATCAAGAGTCAGAGGCTTAACTGAGTGAGCCAGCCAGGCACGCTGAGGGCTTTTTTAAAATCCTGAGTGGGTGTTGCATTTTGTCAAACATTTTATCTATTGAAATATTCACATGGTTTTTATTCTTTCTCTTGATGTGGTATATCCAACTGATTGACTCGCAAATATTGAACCACCCTAGCACCCCAAGAATAAATCCCACCTGATTATGGTGAATGATTTTTTTAATGTATTGTGGGATACAGTTTGCTACTGTTTTGTTTGTTTGTTTGTTTTTCCATCTATGTTCATCAGACATCTTGGCCTGTAGTTCTCTTTTTTTTTCCAGTGTCTTTATCTGGTTTTGGTATGAGTATAGTGTTGCCTCAGCAAGTGAATTTGGAAGCTTCGCTCCTTCTTACATTTCTTTACACTACAACTTCCTTACCCATTCATCCTTTGACATTAGGTTTTTTCCCCCATATCTTGGCTATTGTGAATTATGCTGCAGTGAACATGGGAGTGTAGCTATCCCTTTGAGATACAGTTTCAGTTCCTTCAGGTGTATGCCCAGGAGTAGGATTGCTGGATTATATGATAGTTCAATTTTTAATTTTGTAAGCCACTGTTTTCCATAGTGACTGTATCATTTTACATTCCTACCAATAGTGTACAATGGTTCCCCTTTCCCCACATCCCTGCCAACACTTGTTATCTCTTTTTGATATAAGTTTTTCTAAAGATGTGAGTTGATACCTCTTTATGGTTTAATTTGCATTTCCCTGATGATTAGTGATGTTCAGCACATGAATTTTCTTGTTTTGTCTTCTTTCCTACTTTGATACCAGGGCTTAGAAAACTAAATCTAGCTCACATAAATTTTTGTATGTTATGAATTAAGAATGGTTCATACATTTTTAAACAAGAGCAGCAAAACAAAAGGAATATTATTCTGTGACACATGAAAATTATATGACGTTCATACTTAAGTGTCTGTAAGTAAAGTTATTGGAACACAGCCACATCAATGCATTTTCATCCTGCCCAAGGCTCCTTTCATGTTATAACTGCCAACCTGCATAGTTGCAACAGACTTTGGTCCTCAAAGCTCAAGATACTTACCATTTGATCCTTCACAAAAGAAACTGGCCCACCTCTGATCTTGACCTTTTTCTTTTGTCTCTGCCATGTCTGTCTTTTTTTTTTAATTTTTTATTTTTTATAAACATATGATATATTTTTATCCCCAGGGGTATAGGTCTGTGAATCGCCAGGTTTTGCCATGTCTGTCTTGATCAATTTTGATTACACTTCTAGAAATTTTTCTCCACTGTGGAACCCTAGGCTAGATTAACACTCAAAGGATAGAGGTGGGTCAGTTTTGAAAATTCATAGGGTGTCATGCTACCGGTTTGGGCAAAACCCAGGAGCTGTTCTCAGATTGGCCATATTGTGCTTTCGGCTAACCACTTAACTATTTGGGGATTCTACTGTTCTTAGGTCATTAGCCATTGCCTTATAGCCTCCTCCAGCTTCCTCCTGTATAGACACTGGCACTACGCAGGTCTTATGGTTGATTGTGATTTGTCTGCACTTGCTTGTATTTTGGAGCTCATCAGAATACCTTGGTTTCATTTTGCTATCCAGGATGTCTGTTTGTGGGGTTTCAGAAAGAGTTAAACACCATTAAGATTTTTAAAAATTATTTTCTCTAAGTTCTATTTGTTTCTTTCTCAACTTATCATTTTGGGGCATTTCTTGCTCCTTTTTCTTGCTTTTATGTCTTTTATTTTAATAAAATAAAACATTCTTAATTTATAGAATTGAACATTCTTAATTTATAGCCTGTGTCTGATTATTTAGTATCTAAAATCTTAGTTGGTCTGCTTCTGTTGTTTGCTTTTCCTAAAGTTTGTGTTCAAATTTATTGGCATTTTATCTGTAAGAATTATCAGAAGCTCAGGTTAAAGGACACTTTTCTCAGAAGATAAGTATTGCTTATTCCAAGTGCCCAAGGATACCACTGATACAAATTTTCTTGTGGTTTGCCTTTGTAGAGAAACCATCTTTCCCTCTCATTAACCCTTTCTTGGGAGGATAACCCTTCCTTATTTCTAGCTTTATTTGGGGTTCTCTTCATTCCAATTTTCCCTCATCCACTGCACACACACATAGACACGCATGCATGAATACAGTTCCAGGTCAGTAGGATCTTGCCAGCTTTACTGACCCACTTCTCCACATTATTTCCTGCCCTACGTTTATAGGTTAATTCAGTATTCAAAAGGAAATTGTTTCATTCTTCATTTTTTCCCATTTTTTTATTCTGCATTTTTATTTTTTGCTATTTTTACATATGATTTTTTAAATTGTTTTTTGAGTGTGCTTGACACACAATGTTACAATAATTTCAGGTGTACAATAGTGATTCCACAAGTACATCTCATGTTATTTCATTCACATATGGAATCTAAAAAAATAAACGAAAAACAGAATCAAAGAGCAAACTGTTGGATGCCAGAGGGAAGGTATGTGTGAGGGATGAGCAAAATTTGTAAAGGGGGTGAGAGAGATAGGCTTCGATTCACCAAGTGAGTAAGTCACAAGAATAAAGGTTACAACAGAAACATTATATCAGTGGTATTCTACTAACATTGTAGGGACAGATGGTATATACACTCGTGGTGACCATAGCATAGTACATAAACTTTTCTAATTCATTCTGCACTTTTAGATATTGATTATGATCATTGCCTTGATGGAAATGGAATTCATTTATTTACCTCCTTGGATTACAGAAACGTCTAGTTTTAGAAATCTGATAACCAGTGGGGTTCCTGTGTGGCTCAGTTAGTTGAGTGTCTGACTCTTGATTTCAGCTCAAATCAGAATGTCGGGGTCATGAGATTAAGCCCCCCATCTCCACACTCAACAGAGAGTCGACTTGAGATTCTATCTCCCTCTGCCCCTCCCCCTCCATTCTCTTAAATAAATAAATAGTCTGAAAAGTAGTTGTCAGTTTTTATCTATCTAACACCTACAATAGTTATAAATATCTTCACATCTAGGGGCACCTGGGTGGCTCAGTCATTAAGCAGCTGCCTTTGGCTCAGTTCATGATCCTAGGGTCCTGGGATTGAGCCTCACATCAGGCTCCCTGCTTGGTGGGAAGCCTGCTTCTCCCTCTCTCACTCCCCCTGCTTGTGTTCCCTCTCTTGCTATCTCTTTCTCTGTCAGTTAAATAAATAAATGAAATCTTTAAAAAATATATTTTCACATCTGATTTGCCCCACCCACCACATTTTTCTGAAAAATGTTTCAGCAATAAGAACTTGGCTTCTTTATACCCACTAGACTCTATTATGCTCCTTTAATGGATAAAGTACTCTGATACAATTTTCGTTTAGCTTGTGGATCTGATTCTATTGAAATGGAGCTGTTTCTGAAGGTCCAGTACTGTGTGCCTGAATCCAGAGACTATGCTCTCTCGCCTTTGTCTTCTTACGCTGCCTGGCTACTCAATCAGCAAATTATATTAATTCCATATCCTGAACACTCTGAAGCCCACCCCCTTCTTTCGTCTCCATTAGCATGAATCCAGAACTCTAGCTCCTCTTTCTGGAAAATTACATGCACCTCTCCTAACTAGCTGATGCTCATTGGTAGCCTGGACTCTGTCTCATTTCCTCCTCAAAGCTGCAGATCTCCTGAAGCCCAGAACTTCTCCACACCTCTGTGACCTCTTCTTTGCTGTGTTGCCTACAGTGAACACTTCGGCTTCCTCTGAAACCTAACCTGGGTGCTGCTTCCTCCTGAAAGCGTTCCCCAACCCCTGGCCCTTTTCCTCTAGAACTAACCACCTTTTCTCACAGTTGCCTCTTTCCCTGGTCTCCGTGAGTTTATCACACTGCATTGTAATGTGTTTTCCATCATGACTCCCTTCAAGACAGTCAGCTCAGAGGGAAGCTTCTCTCTCTCCTGGTTATTTCTGGTCCCTGGAGCCAGGTACAGATCTAATCCTGATATAGAATAGGTGCTCAGTAAATGTCTTGCAAATTTGGGCTATTTATATTTGGTATGAATAAACCTCAAATATATGCTAGAAGGTGAATATTGGTTGGAAAAAGGACAGCAAACACTGTGAACTCAAGGTGGAAAGAACATCTGTAGACAGCCTACAGGAAGATGAAGCTCATGGGGTGCTGGGTGATGGAGGTGGTTAATCGTCCTACTCTTAGTTTTAGCTCATGTTGTGATCTCAGGGTCATGAAATTGAGCCCTGCTTTGGGCTCTGCACTCAGAGGAGAGTCTGCTTGGGACTCTCTCTCTCTCCCACTCCACAACCCACTCATTCACTCTCTCTAAAATAAATGAAATCTTTTTAAAAAAAATGAAGGTGCCATATTCTCGCTTTGAATGATGTATGGAAAAGATTCCCATGTCTTAAGAAAATATTATCTCTTGGCTACTGGTGACAAGCTAACTTCACTTGGGTCCCCAATATTAAGGATCAGAAGATCATTTCATTCAATCTCTTTGTGCTTTTTGTACAGGAAGTGAACCGTTAACCCCTGATAGAAAACTTAGGCTCTAAAATCTGAGTCAGGCTCAAACCGTATTAATAATGTTGCCCTGAGCCCAATAAATCATAAAAAGGAGTATGGTGGGAATTGCTGGAAAAAGAAGCAAAATGCCAAAGAGTTCAAAGTAACCGAATTCCTCTGTTAGTCTCTGACCGCGTGGGAGGGTTGTCTCCACCATTTTTTCTGGGCTCTGCTGCCACAAAAACGAGGTGACATTCTTTCATCACCACTCTGAAATGAGGTTTAGTTTGAGCCTTCTACCTCCTACTGTGCCATCAGCCTTATCCCCACACAATGTCCCCATTTCTGTTTTTGGAACAAATCTTGCGGGATCGTGAGTCACAGCCATCAGCAGCTCGGCACACTTAGGACAAAGAGTCTTTCTCTTTTCTCTGACCGATCCCCAATAACTTAATGATTGGGTTTCTCACTGCTAGCTGAGCACATTAACTGGCTGACAGCTGGCTCTTCATGCCAAGCTTTGGGGTTTGGCAGCTTCCTCTTTTCCCACCTTCTCCGGGCCTCTGTGGCGGCCACCACCTGATGGAACTGTTAACATGCCTCCTTCCTGCATTGATGTTGACAGAAAGATGGACAGACCGACAGTTGGGTAATCACCAGGACGGGTTTCCCCCTGACAATTTCTCTCTCCTTAGGTTTGGCTGAGATTTCATCTGCTAGCTTGCAGGAAGGAACACTAAATTAACTTTTTCAGTATATCTCTGGAGTGTTACAGAGGGAAAATATTTGTTCCTATAGATAAGCTATGAATTCAAACACTTAAAAAAATTAAAGCCAGATTAATAAAAGTATTTGTAGGGCCAGTGTCTTAGGGTTCTAGGTGGAGTTTAGAACTTGAAAGGCCACAAAACTTTGGGAAAATATTAATGTCTAAACTGGGAATGCATGCTGAACAAAATATTAGGTTAGCCTAAACAATCTTCTTGTCAGCTTCTCTGCAGTTATTGTGATTGTCATCTTAGTTAACAGTAGAAATATTATGAGGATAAAAGGTATTTTCCTGGCACAGAAAGTAGAATTTATAGGTTTAAGTGTTTGGTGAGTCTTTTGAAATGGTTATATTTAATAAAAGCCAGTCAGCAACAATTAGGAACTAGCTTAAATATAACAAAAACAAAAACAACTTAATATATATATTAACTATATATATATATATAAATATAACAAAAACAACTTAACTAGCTTAAATATAACAAAACAACTAATATAATTAAATTATATATATACTTACATAGACTTACAAAATATATTAAATATTTTACATGAACAAAGTAGCATTTCAAAATAATAGGAAGTATAGAATTGTTGTTTATACTTTAAGAGATAGATGAAGTTAAATTGAGAACAGGGAACATAAAACTTGAATTCAAACCACAGGTCCCTTTAAAATACATGCATTTCTACCGTACAGTTTGATCATTCAGTTAAATAAATGCTCAACATGATCATTGTAAGTAAGAAAGTTTTCTATATGTTGTTTGAATTATTTGGAGTGAGGCCTGCTTGCATCACATTCCTTTGTCTTGGCTGGAAATTCTAATCAGCTGGCTATTGGTTACATGTTTGGGGTAGATAATGGCTCCCCGAGCAATGCAAACTGGATAGTGTTTGCTGCCTTGCTCTGTCCTGTCATCTAGCCTTCGCACTGTGCTCTGAGCTATCTGGAAAGGTATTATGAATGTTGGAGAAGATTCTTTGCTGAAACAAACTTAAGTCTGGTGCCTGAATGTTAGGCCCATCTGTGGACTTCCTTGTAAAATATAATTTTAGCAAGAACCCTGCAAATCAGATTAATCAGAACCTCCACTCTTGATATCCGATCACCCTTTATATCAGATGACGTTTCTCAACCCCCACCATCCCTCAGGTGAGGTCTCATCATCTGGCCTGCAAGCATCATTTTAGGTCAGTTTAGCTGGAAACTCCCTTACCCCATCTATCGGCCCCACCCTGCTCCTCAGCTATAAATTCCCATTTTCCATGCTGTGTTCATAGTTGAGCCTCATCTGTCCAACCCACCACAAGATTCCATTGCAGTGGTTCCCACAACTGTTATCACAACCCCATTGAATAAAGCCAGCTTTACTGTGCTTTAGCAAGGATCATGAATATCTTTTTTTTTTTTTCTTTAACAATATTGCCAGTCGAAGAAACTACAGCTCTGGGGAGAAGACAAATGCCTTGTCCAAAGCCCCAGGGCTAGATCCACCTGAGATGGAGGAGTAGTAAACCTACTGTAGATTTCACATGTGGAGAAAAGAGGCCATCTGGTAGCAGAAGAGTGGTCCCCGGCCTGTGATTATGTTGGCAAGGGGAAACTAAGGTTGCAGATAGAGAGATGATAATCAGCTGATGTTAAAATAAGGAGATTACCTTGGATCTTCGGGGCGAGCTCAAGGTAATCATCCCCATCACCAGATCATGACATAAGGAAGAGGAGGGCGGAACAGTCCGTGTACTGGTGAAGCACTGTCATACCCTCTCCAGAGTGCTGCTGGTTTTGCAGGTGGAGGAAGTGTCCACCAGCCAAGGAAGACAGGGACGTCTAGAGACTAGAAATGGCAGACAAAGAAGTCTCCCCTGGAGCCCCCATAAAGGACCACAGTCCTGCCTACACCTTACTTTGAAGCCTATGAAACTCCTCTCTGACCTCCAGAAAGGAAGGGAAAGATAAGGAGGTCGAAGAGAAGGCAAATAATTGAGTTGACTAGAAAAATAAAAAACAATGATGTGAGGAAGGTTAAGAATGCTGACGTTGGAGAGAAGGCAGCAGAGATAAGAGCTTGACTGGGTCTTTGTCTTCAGTTTGTGAAGAGCTTTATGATCTAAGCAACTGGACTCCTTAAAGGGAGGTTCTGAGTAAGTGTTAATACCCCCATTTTAGAGACGAGGAAATTCAGGCTTTGAGGATTTGACTAAAGTAACTTGGACTGAGAAATAGAGAAACAGGAGGTACCCAGAATTCAACATGCCAACTGCTATGTGCATAAAGCTTTGAGTACACTTGGTTTTAAATAGGTAGGAGCCTGATTTTTTCTTTTCAAAACTATTAGAATATTAATAAACAAACTTGGTAATACTAACAAAATTGAAGCAAAAAATTTAATCATGGTTCAGCTAACCAATGCAAACTATGTCTATTACTTTCCTATATTTTTGTGATACATACACACTTTTGTATGGTTCTGATTACAGTATAAATTCAATTTGTTTGTTTTTTTTTTTTACTTTCTATCATAAGCATTTCCTATGTTATATTAGTCTTCATAAGTATGACTTGTACTGGTTGTTTGATATTTTAATGCACTGATGTATAATGACAATTTCCATATTTGATATTTGGTTCAATTTCTTTTTGATATAAATAATGCTGCAATGAATATCTTTCGGTACATATCGTTTTCCTTTTTTTAAAAAATTTTTCTTAAGTTCTAATTAGTTAACATACAGTGTAACATTAGTTTCAGGTGACAACATAGGGATTCGATACTTCCATATAACACCCTGTGTTAATCACAAGTACACTCCTTACTCTTCATTACCTGTTTCACTCCTTGCCCCACGCCCCTCCCCTCTGGTAACCACCAGTTTGTTATCTATAAGTAAGGGTCTTGTTTCTTGATTTGCACCCCCCATTTCTCTATGTTCATTTGTTTCTTAAATTCCACATATGAATGACATTATACAGTATTTGTCTTTCTCTGACTGACTGACTTTGCTTAGCCTCATACTCTCTAGCTCCATCTATGTCGTTGCAAATGGCAAGATTTTGTGCTTTTTATGGATGAGTCATATTCCATGCTATAGATCCACAACATCCTCCTTATCTGTTCATCAGTTGGTGGGCACTTGGGCTGCTTCCATAATTTGGCTATTGTAAATAATGCTGCTATAAACATTGGGGTGTATGTATCCTTTCGAATTAGTATTTTGCGTTCTTAAATATCTAGGAGTGCAATTGCTAGATCATAGAATATTATCCAAAATATATAAAGAACTTATAAAACTCAAAACCCCAAAAAACAAAGAATCTACTTTAAAAAAAATGGACAGAATACATGAACAAACATTTCTCCAAAGAAGACATACAAATGGCCAAAAGACACATGGAAAAATGCTCAATACTGTTCAGCATCAGGGAAATACAAATCAAAACCACAATGAGATACTTCTTCACACCTGTCAAAGTGACTAAAATCAACAGCAGAAGAAACTCCAAGTGTCAGTGAGAATGTGGAGAAAGGGAAACCCTTTTGCACTGTTGGTGGGAATGCAAATTGGTGCAACAGCTCTGAAAAACAGTATAGCGTTTCCTCAAAAAGTTAAAAATAGAAACATTTACAATCATGTTCTTTTTTCTTTTCTTTCTCTCTCTTTCTTTCTTTTTGTATTATGTTATGATAGTAATACATATGTTAGTAATACAGTAATTCGTTTTTGATGCAGTGTTCCGTGATTCATTGTTTGTGTTTTTCAGGGGTTTTTATCATGAGTGGTTGTTGTCTTTGTCAAGTGCTTTTTCTGCATCTCTTTGAAATGATCATATCCTTTCCCTTGTTGACGTCATATATCACATTGATGGACTTGGAAATATTGAACCATCCTATCATCCCAGGAATAAATCCTCCCTAATCAGGATGAATGATTTTTTAAAAACGTATTTTTGGATATGGTTTGCTACTGTTTTGTTGAGGGTTTTCGCATCTATGTTCATCAGAGATATTGAACTGTGGTTCTCTTTTTCTGTATGGTCTTTTTCTGGTTTTGGTATCAGCATAATGCTTGTCTCCTAGGAAGAATTTGGAAGATTTCCTTCCTCTTCTAGTTTTTGCAATAGTTTGAGAAGAATGGTATTAAATCTTCTTTAAATATATGGTAGAATTCTATGAAGCTGTCTCTGGTCCTGTACTTTTAGTCTGTTGGGAGTTTTTTGATGACTGATTCAATTTCATTGCTGGTAACCAGCCTGCTCAAATTTTCTATTTCTTCCTGATTCAGTTTTGAGAGGTTATATGTTTCTAGGAACTTATCCATTTCTTCTATGTTGTCCAACATTCTACATTTTCATAACATTCCTTTCATAAGTCTTTGGGAATCTTTGTATTGTGGTGTCCATTGTTCTTTTCATTTCTTTCTTTCCTTCTCTTTGATGAGTCTGGCTAAAGTTTTAACAATATTGTTGATCTTTTCAAAGAACCGGTTCCTGGTATAATTGATCTGCTTTGGGCGTTTGTTTGTTTGTTTGTTGGGGGGGGTTGGTTTTGTTTTTTAGTTTCTGTTTGATTTATTACTGCTCTAATCTTTACTATTTTATTCCTTCTATTGTTTTTGTGTTTTGTTTGTTCTTTTTCCAGCTCCTTTAGGTGTAAGGTTAGGTTGTTTATTTGAGATTTTTCTTGATTATTAATGTAGGCCTGTATTGCTATTATCTTTCCTATTAGAACCAATTTTGCTGCAAAGACTTTTGACCTTAGTGTTATCATTTTCATTTGTGACTGTATTTTTTTTATTTCCTCTGATTTCTTGATTGACCCATTCATTGTTAAACACCATGTTATTTAACATCTATATATTTGTGTTCTTTCCTGTTGTGTGTATGTGTGTGTGTGTGTGTGTGTGTGTGTGTGTGTGTGGTTTTTGTTTTGTTTTTGGTGTGGTTGATTTCTAGTTTCAGTGTTTTGATCAGAAAAGATACATGATATGACTTTAATTTTTCTAAATTTGTTATGATTTGTTTTACGGCTGATTCGGTGATCTCTTCTTCAGAACATTCTATGTGCACTTGAAAATAATGTGTATTCTGCCTTAGAATGGATGTTGTAAATATGTCTGTTAGATCCAGCCCATCTAATGTGTCATTCAAAGCCACTGTTTCTTCTTTTTTCTTTTAGGAATATTTATCCTTTGATGTAAGTTGGGTTTTAAATCCCCTACTATCAGTGTATTACTCTCCAATATTTTTTATGTTTGTTTTGAGCTGTGGCATGTATTTGGATGCTCCCATGTTGGATGCATAAATACTTATAATTTCTATATGTCCTTGTTGGATTGTACCTTTTTTGATTATGGAGTGTCCTTCCTTGTCTCTTCTTAGTCTTTCTCTTAAAGTCAACTTTATCCCATATAAGTATTGCTACCCTGACTTGCCTTTAACTTCCGTTTACATGAAAAATATTTTTCCATCCCTTCACTCTGAACCTGCACGTCTTTAGTTGTGAAGTGAGTTTCTTGTAGATAGTGTAAATGGGTCTTCCTTTTATATCCATCTATCCACCCTATCTCTTTGGATTTTAGCATTTAGTGCATTTATATTCAAAGTAATTATTGATAGACATGTACTTACTGCTATTGTGTTACTTGTTTTAAGGTTTTGTTGTGGTGGTGGTGGTTTTTGTTGTTGTTGTTGTTCCTCTCCATTACTTTCTTCTCTTGTGCTTTTGTGACTTGCTAGCTGTCTTTAGTGGTATATTTAGGTTCCTTTCTCTTTATTTTTTGCATATCTCTCACCAGGTTTTGATTTATGGTTACCATTAGGTTTATAAAAATATGCAGGTAGCTTCTATGGTGGCTTAAGTTTGAACCTCTTCTCTATTCTCTCCCCACTATATTTAGGTATCTTGTTTCATACTTTATATCCTTTGATTATGTGAATCCCTAGACTGATTCTTACAGATCTACTTCATTTCTTCTTTGCTTCCTACTTTTCTTACTGCTGCTAATGATCTTTCCTTTCCACTCAAAGAATATCCTTTATCAGGTATCATCGTGCTGGCTTAGTGGTCATGAAGTCCTTTAACTTTTGGTGCTTGGGAAACTCTTTATCTCTCCTTCTATTCTGAATGATAGCCTTGCTGGATAGAATATTCTTGGCTGCAGGTTTTTATCTCTTAGTACTTTCAGTATAACATGGCACTCCTTTCTTGTCTTCAGTTTCTGTTGAGAAATCATCTGATCATCTTATGGGATTCCCTTGTACGTAACTGCTTTCTTTTGCTGTTTTTAAAAATTTCTCTTTGGGGGCACCTGGGTGGTTCAGTGGTTAAGCCTCTGCCTTTGGCTCAGGTCATGATCTCAGGGTCCTGGGGTTGAGCCCCCCCAGTCAGGCTCTCTGCTCAGCAGGGAGCCTGCTTCCCCCTCTCTCTCTTGCCTCTCTGTCAAATAATTAAATATGTAAAAAAAAATTTTTTTTCTCTTTGTCAGGGCACCTGGGTGGCTCAGTTGGTTAAGTGTCTGCCTTTGGCTCAGGTCATGATCCTTGCATCTTGGGATCCAGCCCTGCATCGGGCTCCCTGCTCAGTGGAGAGCCTGCTTCTCCCTCTCCCTCTGCTGCTGTGCCTGCTGTATTCTTTTTCTCTCTCTCTCTGTCAAATAAATAAAATCTTTAAAAAATTATTCTTTGTCATTATTTTTTACTTTTTTAATGATAATGTGTCTTGGTGTGAACTTCCTTGGGTTGAGTTTATTTGGGGATTTCTGTGCTTCCTGGATATGGATTTGTTTCCTTCCCCAGATTTGGGAAGTGTTCAGCTATTATTTCTTCAAATAAGTTTTCTATCCCTATTTCTCTCTTCTCTTTCTGGGATAGCTATAGTATAATAGCCCTTTTTCTGTGAACTTCTTTACTTTCATTTGGGACATATCCCTCTGTCTCTTCACTTTGTATAATTCTCTGTGTCTGTTTCTATATGATAAGAAAATCAGCTATGTCTCTTTCTCAAAAGTAGTAGTCTTATGAAGAAGAGATTCTGTAGTATCCTGCAATGCAGTATCCCTTGTTCACCACAACCTGATGCTTCAGAGTTGTTTTTATGGGGTTTGCATGTACCCTACTGTTGTGGCTGGGCCACTTTTGTCTTCAGTCTAGTTATCTGCAATGGCTATCCTTCGTATTTTGTGGACAGGGTTTGGTGCCTGTGTTGTGCTAGGGGACCAGTCTGGGGCCACCGTGGGCTTGAGTTGAGTCAGACCAGGCATTTGACAGAGGGGCAGTAGCACCAAACAGCAGGGTATTTTCCCTGTGTTGTCATGTGAGGATCTTTTATTGGTTAGTGGGGACTGCAGTTAGAACAGATGTCCACTCCTGGCCTACTGCTGTGTGTGTGTGTGTGTGTGTGGTTATCTTCACCTCTCCCTGGGGCAAGAGTCACTTTGGCATTGTACTGGTCTCTGTCAGGGCTGCTTACACAATGCCAGTCTTGTGACGCCTCTTTGGATGGGCTCCAGCCAAGAACATATTAGAGGGGGCAGGTCTGCAGGAGAACTCTGAATTGGGCCCAGGGTGCTACCAATGTTTGCATGGGTCAGCTGTGGGAGGGGCCCTAGAGCAGAGACCTGGGTGGAGTAGTTCTGTCCACAGGAGAAGTCAAGACAAGGCACACTGTTAGCAAGTTAATGTTGGCACTGTGCTGGTCCCTGCAGGTTTTTGTTTTTTTTTTTTTAATCTCTACTAGGGGGTGGGGAGGGAAGTGCCAGCTTCTTTGTTCCAGGAGGTCTCCCAATGATCCCTGCCCCGTTAACACATGCTCTGAGATTAGTAGACAAATCTCCTTCCCATATACTGCAGGCGTTTTTCAAACTGCCACTCTTATGCTAGTATCTCCATGGAGATATTTGTTGTGCTACCTCTTTAAGGGTAGGAACTTGGTTTCCTATTACTTCCTGCTGAGTCTGCTGATTTTTAAAGTTCTAAGTATTAAGCCCCATTGACTGTAAGAACTTGAGAAATTATGCCCCTCTGGTTTTCATGCAGGCTCATGTCTGGAGTGCTTGGTGTGAGGGTCTGGTACTTTCATTTTTCTGTGCCCACAGCATTTCTTCCTTCTATAGGCTGTGCTGTGGGTCCATCTTGCTCCCAGTCATGACGCTACCCTTCCTATCCTCTTCAGTGTCATCTCTTCTCTACATTTAGCAGTGGAGAGTCTATTCTGCCAGTCTTCAGGTACTTTCTGGGTTATTTGCAACCCAGAAATTGGGCGTTATCTAATTGTATTGATGGGATGAAGTGAGTTTAGTATCTTTCTACTCCTCCATCTTCCCCAGACGTCTCCCAGATCTGTATGTCGTTATCTTTCCCAGATTAAGGAGGTTTTCCACCACTACTACCTAGACAATTTTTTTCTGGCCTTTCTTCCTCTCCTCCCCTTCTGGAACCCCCTCTATAATATGACTATTATTCCACTGAACATTGTTCCAGAGGTCCCTTAAGGTAACATCACTTTTTCAATTATTTTTCATTCTGTATTCTGTCTGGATATTTTCCATTGCTCTGTCTTCTAGTTCACTGATTAATGCTTCTGTTTTATCTATTCTGCTATTAAACTGCTCTAGTTTTCTAATTTCAGTGATTACTTCTGCTTGTTAGTTCTTACATTTCCTATCTCTTTGTAAAGTTCTCACTGTGTTCATTCATTTCTCTCCTGAGTTTTGGTGAACATCTTTATGATCATTACTGTGAACACTTTTCAGATAAATTGTTTATCTACTTTTTATTAAGGTCTTTTTCTTGCAATTTGCCTTATTATTTTGATTGTAACATAGTCCTCTGCCTCCTCATTTTGCCTGTCTCTCTGAACTTGTCTACATGTGTTGGAAGAAATGGCTATCACCCTTAGTTTTTAAGGAGCTATCTTGTGTAGGAGCCTATTCTGGGTAGCTCAGAAATGCAGTCTTCCCTGTCCATAAGAGTGAGTCACTCTATCGGCATCCATCATGTGGGCTCATGGGCCTGCTGCCCAGGGAATTCAGGGCTCATGATACTTGTCTGACCCAGTCGATCTTCATCCCTTGGTGAGTGGTTTGGCTTGGGGCCTCATCTGATCCTCTTATGGCTCAGGTACTACGTGGTGTGATTAGGGCATAGGGTGGGCAGAGATTGCTTTCTGGTGTTAGTAGGCTAGAGGAAGGATGTAAAAAATGGTTTGTGTCAGCTCTGTTACTGGCCAATGAGCATGAGATTGCGAAACTGACATCACCAGTGCTTCTGTCCCTGGATAAAGCCCCTTCAGGTACTTGCATCTCTTGCAGCCACATAAAAGTTAATAAATAGGTTTTCCTCACTTATGATCTAGGCACGTTTCAATTTGCTGCTTTTGTACTGGATCTCAGGACAAGTGCATTTGCACATGGATCTTTAAAGAACAGGATCTCCATTTTCTATAATTCCGTGAGTCTCCAGGTCTTAATACCCATTGATTTCTAAAACCAGATATGTTGATGGCTTATCTTTTTGGTGCTAGCCACCAGGATGTGTGTGCCCGATGTGGGACACAATTCCTTGAAATAGTGTTCCATATGTGGGGCATTCCTCTTGACCAGTCACTATGACTGGGATGGTGTCTGGGGTAAGGCTGTATCTTTCACTTTCCTACCTTCCTTGATGCATCTTTGTCTTTAGTTATGGAGTTATTGTTCATCCAGTTATTGGATCCTTTTTAGGGGAAAAATATTCCACATGTAGCTATAAAGTCTGCTGTTGCCCTGGAAATAGTTAAGAGTCTTTTCATGCCACCAACATGAATCACTCCTCTGAAATGCTTGGCTTTTTTGCACTGCTCTCTGGGTTAAAGTGTATTCATGCCCTTATTGTCCCAGAGAAACTTGGGGAAGGATGACAAATGAAATACCCTTCACTCTTGCTTTTACAATATTGCCATCATTTTTTATTGAGATATAATTGATATAGAATATTAGTTTCCTGTATAAAACATATGATTATATATTTGTATATATTGTGAAATGATCACAATAATAATTAACATTCAGCATCACCTGTAGTTATAAAATTTCTTCTGATAAATTATAAGATCTACTCTCACTGGTTTTCCAATATGCAAAACACCACTCCCTAACCCGTGCTTCTGGCAATGATTAATCTGTTTTCTATATCTAAGAGTTGAGCATTTTTGGTTTTTTACATTCCACATATAAGTAAGGTCCTATGGTATTTGTCTTTCCCTGTCTGACTTACCTCATTTAGTATAATGTCCTTGTAACAAAACCCAAGTTCATCTGCTGGACACACAACAAAACTAATCACTGAAACAGACTATGTGCAAGGAAAGGGTTTATTTTAGAGGCAGCTAAATGAAAAGACTGGAGAGCAGGTCTTAAATCCCGATCCTGAAGATGGAGAGTCAGAGAAATTTAAACTAATTAAAAAGGAGTCTGGATAAAAAGTTGCAGTTGTGCCTCTTCCTCCTCCCCCTCCTCCTCCCCCCGCTCCTCAATACCAGGTTCGGTCTTCACTATCTTTGATCATTCCTCATCCTTGAGGGAATTGAGAAAATGATGGCTCTAGTTTCTTCTTGCTGAAATGGGGCGAAGATCAGGATTAGAGGAATACACTCACTTACAAATATTCTTTAGCTCTAGGTTGAGACCCTGCATTCTGCATTATTAATATTTTTGTTCTTTGGTTAATGGTTCTTGTACAACATTTTATACTATATTTTGTGACTTAGTGGGAAAGGAGAATTAAGAATATGGACACTTCACACTTGAGTAATTCTACTAAGATTGACCTAATTCCTTGGGGACTCCTGAAAACTAGTTCCAGATCTGAGTCTAGGGGCCTTGATTTGCTGTAACCAAGTAGCTTGCAGTATGATGAATTAGCTACTGCACAATCACCTCCTTGTTCTGCCAAAATATAAAGTAATTCCATTATCTAAAACTACTTGGCCAAAAAGTCTAAGGCCTTTTTATCATGCTCCAGCTATTTAAACATTTATATCACCAAGGGAAATATTTAAATCCACAGACAAAAATATAACGTGGGGTTGCACATAGCACTCTTGTTAATTCATGGGGACAAATATTTTTATTTTGAGACTTATTGACTTCTTTGGAACAACTCTCCTACATCGTAGTTTCAGGTATGTCAGAGGCTTGTTGGTCCAAGCAGAGTTTTTTCCCATATTCTCCTTGCTGGGAGGGTGTATGAGACCTGTGGATGCGTGGAGAACCAGTTGAATTATAGTGTGTGAAATTCACACCTCAATTCCCTTCAATTTCACTGAAGAATGTGTGGTCAGTAGCATTTCATAAGGTTCTGTCCAAGGAGACTGGAGTTGGTCCTCTGGGTGTTTGCTTTCCCAGTCTTTAATAACACCGAGTCTCTAGGATTCAGGCAGTATGAGGGCACAGCTGTTGGGTATATCAACCTGCTGTTGTTTTGGGATCCTAGTAAAGTCTATCCACTAGTCTTCCCCAGGTTTGGTACTTCTACACTGTATACCTTTGAGAATGGGTGGAGCCTGGTGTTAGGATTATTTTTTAGCACATATGTCACATTTTAGACTATCTTTTCAACAGTTTCTGAAGATTGGGACCCACAATCAATTTCTGGATCCATTGAAATGTTGATAAACACAGCTAGTTAATTTTTCTATAAAATATCCTGGAATAAAGATTATCTCCTGTTAAGTATATTTATAGCTGGCTTTAGGGCCAGCATGGCATCTCATTTCCCCATTCTTTGGCTCTTCTTAATGTCTGGTACTAAAGCCATTATACTAGGTTTTGAAGTCTTTGTATGAGCTGCCAGCATGGTGGCTTGAAATGCTTGATTATTCTCTTGGGCAATCAAACAGTTCAGTTTATGGCGTCCTTGGCAGTAGACAATGGCCAATGGGTCATCCCTGAATCCAGCTCTTCATTGACCTTAATCCATACAACTTAATCCATACAACTGCTCTTGTCCGTGAACATATCAAGGTCTAGATTTTCTAGTGATCTGTCAAACTGCAACTACTGAAATAAACATGTTCTAGTGATGTTTCTGAGCGGCCCATACAGTAACAGGCAGACATGGGCTGCTGCAGCAATTTTCTGTGATGTTTTCTTCAAGTTGTCTAGCTTCAGTTTGCAAGGCTTCAGGAAAACAAGTGCAGTTTCAGTTCTTTTTGAGGAGACCAGAAGGATTTCAGGATCCATCCCAGTTTTAGAGGCAAACAACAAACACTCGAAGATAGTTAATCAGAAGTAGAATCTAACATCCATAAAGGTGTGTTACTGAAACATAATTTCTCTCCAAAGCCATCTTCATTTCCACCAAAGATAGCAAATTAAGACTTCTTTGTAAAATAAGTTCAGTTTTAACAAATTTGACCTAATTATTTACATAAGCACAGTGAGACTAATGATTGGACATACAGTTTTTTTTTTTTTTTAAATCTGCATTGCTGGAATGTTTTATAACAAATTTCAGATTGAAATTTTAGCAGCCTTTAAAGGCAAAGAAGCTAAGCCAAATATTTGCCATCAGACTTTGCTTGCACTACTATAGATTTGGGTAAATTCCTCTTTTGCCAAGGTTCCCAAAATACTCTGAGGTTCCTGACCTTTTCTTAATAAAGGCCCGTGACTTTTTTATTCACCTGGTAAGGTTGCTGGGAACCTTGAAACAAGGTACGAGGCTGATTTTTCCAATGGGCTGCATTGGCTTCATGAAGTCACCCTATTTCCTTAAAGCTGCCTGGTCATTTCTGAATCCATGCATGTTTCTCTCATGACATTCCACTCAGAGCCTTGGTATTATAACCAATATTTCCAGTTGTGTCTTGTCATAAGAAGAGCAAATCTTACTCAACTTATACAGATAAATATATTGCCTTGAAAATATAAAAATAGTCACTGAAAGAGTTCTGGAGTAATAGGGCAAGGAGAAAAAGATAAATCTGTTTTTTACCAAGTTTTTGTAAGTCAGAGATAGCTTAAGAGAAAAAGTCTCCCTAAAACTGGGAGAGCAAACATTAGACCATCAGCCACGTTTCCAAAAGTTAAAAAAAAAAAAAAAAATTCTCTTCAGCTTATTCAGCCTCCAATGTTCTGTTTGAATGCAGTTTTATTAGTTTCAGAAATTCTTACTCAGTTTAATTTTGTGATCTTAAAGTTACCAGAAACCTGTATGTATCATTACAATGAACTTAACAAGAAAACTATATGACACACAGCACTTCAATAATTAGAATTACAAGTGATGACTTTATACCAGGACATATCAAACCCTTAGGAATTTTATGTAATTTTTGGAATAGTTACAGAGTTCATCCATACAATGTAACTTAAGGTTTATCATTACTTACTTGACAAAGCTTCTCATGTAATTTTATATATCAAATAAACAATTTTCTTAAGTAATCAAAAACCTAATAAAAATAGACCAGTAATCATTTTAATGGAATCATCAATTCCAATTTTATACTTATATACTTCTAATATTAAAAATAATTTATTGCAACAAGGTGATTTTTTAAAAAAATTTTATGCATTCCCTCTTTTTTCCTCCATTATCTCCCGGGTCTATATATACTGATCGAGACGTGGACATAGAGGGCGCTGCGTGGATTTCAGCTCTTACGATGGGCAGATGTTATAATATGCTGATCAGAATCTCCTTCAGGAATGAAGGACGCTCAGCTGTAGGAAAGCTGTCAACTGCCCAGAACTCCTAGAAGCTATCAAGGATTGCCTTGAATGCAGACAGCTGCCTTGCCAAGGTTATGCCTTCTTCTCAGGTGGTCACATCCAATATGATGGTATAAAAGTCCAGCCCTTTTGCCCCAATTTGGATGATTCTGAAGGATAATCCAACTTTTGTAACTCCTTTGAGAATCACGTAAGGGATCCATTGATGCTATATCACAGCTCACCTCTGGCCTGATCGTACTGTCCTACTTTGCTTTCTTTTTGCCAGGTGCTCAGCACCTTCTAATAAGCCTTTTCCCCCACACACTTCTCTCATAACCTTATTCTCATCCATGCATAAAATTCCTTTCCAAATATTCCTTTTCACAAACCTTCTACTACTTTCTTCCTTACATTCAGACTTTGTCCGAATAACCAGTCTGTTTCCTTGCATCCAGAGTTGTGTCCAGTAGTCTTAATTACATTTATTAGAATTCTAAGGCTTTCTTCCAAAACAAAACAAATGAACAAACAAAATGGAATCAAATACAAAGAAAAAACTGGTGGTAGAAAGACATATGATATGCTTTCTCTTTTCTGACAAATTTTGCAACAGAGATAATGTAAACCTACCTTTTAGTAGACACAGGCAGGACAGAAGTTTTACTGCAGGTAACTCCAAAGACATGTCCATTTAAATAAGACCAACAACCTTAAATTAGCTTTAATGTCAAATATTTTCCCAGATCAAATGAACTTGAAAAAAAATGGGTTAGTTTCCATATTTTTCAGTTTCAGAATGGCCAATTCCCACAAGCATTTGCCTTTAAACCAACCAGAGTTCTTCTTACCAATTATAGCAACACCATTCAAAGGCAGAGAAAATATCTCCCATTTAAAATGTACATGGAGGGGCACCTGGGTGGCTCAGTGGGTTAAGCCGCTGCCTTCGGCTCAGGTCATGATCTCAGGGTCCTGGGATCGAGTCCCGCATCAGGCTGTCTCCTCAGCGGGGAGCCTGCTTCCCTTCCTCTCTCTCTGCCTGCCTCTCTGCTTACTTGTGATCTCTCTCTGTCAAATGAATAAATAACATCTTTAAAAAAAATTTTAAAATGTACATGGACATAAATAAGTAAACAAACAGACCTTCATGGGCAGACATACAAACAATATGTAAACAATCTTAAAATGGTATTATAGTTTATCAATCCATTAGTCATTTTTCTCTGGAGCCTAATGACTGTTGTGGCCAACCAAAGTTAGCAAAAGTACATTTTTTTTTCCTTTTCATGAGTTCATTACTAACCATTGCCCGGTTTTGGAGAATATAGCGCAAAGGGCTGCATTCAGGAACTGACTATTATCATTTCCCATTTTCCAGTTAGAGTGCAAACCAGCTTTATCCAAAATACCAAAAACTGAAGCAACAAGCAGACCCAATGAAGCTCAGAGTGATATTAGCTCCTCTCCAAAAGTCAGGGCTTCACTGACTACAACAAATAGGTTCCTATGTCACTCCTTTCCCAATCACAGCAAGAAAACCAAGAGATCCAAATAAAACAAGAAAAACAAACAAACAAAAACCCTCAGATGCCCTCATCCACAACGCACTCACTAAGAGACATCTGTCCAAAACAAAACCAAAAACCATTTCCTTGCTGTAAGAGTTCAATTAAGTGCTGAAGGTCCCCATTGCTCAGCGGGTGTAGGGCCCGAGGGACAGTCCTTAGAAAAAAGAGCCAGGACAGCTGCTTGGACTCATCACAGGATTCTGTTACTGGGGCTGACAGACCACAAGCAAAGATATCTTGCCTGGCTTGCCAAATCTGAAGGCGAACCCCAGCTCATCGGCGTAACAGGCACCAAAGCCAATCATGAGACCTAGAGTATGCATCAAGGAAAGAGTATCTGAGAGGCAGCTGAGTGAGGAAGAGGGAGAGCAAGCCTCAAATCTGTCTCCCCAAAATAGGAGAGTTAGGGAAATTAAAGGCAAACCTAAAGGTCTGGTTAAAAAGTTGCAGCTGGACTTATTAATTCCATTAACTCTTCAGTTGGTTTTAACTTGAAGTTAAATTCATATTTTCACAAAGGCAGGATTTCCTTCTTTTACGGCTGAATATTATACCATTGTGTATATATGTACTGTACCTATCCGTTCAACCATTTGATGTCAGTGAGGTTGCTTCCACATGTTCGCTAGTGTTAACCAGGCTGTAGTGAACCTGGAGGCTCATGTATCCGGTCAAGGTCGTGTTTTGGTATTCTTCACTGAAATACCCAGAAATGATTTCACTGCATTGTTTGGTAGTTCGTTCTTTCCTTTTTCTATGTATGTATCTATCTATCTATCTATCATCTATTATTTATTATTATTATTATTATTTTGTTTATGGATTTATGAATGAAACTCCATACTATTTTCCATAGTGACTATACCAATCTACATTCCCACCAACAGGGCAAAAGTATTCTTTTTTTTCCACATCTTTAACAACACTTGTTATTTCTGGTGTTTTTTTATAACAGCCCTTCTAACAGGCATTGTTGGGTAATGTCTCACTCTGTGTGTGTGTGTGTGTGTGTGTGTTGTAAATACAGTTGATACACAAGGTTGCATTAGTTTTAGGCATACACCCTAGTGATTCCACGTCTCTATACTATCCTGTTATGTTCTATGTTAAACTGTGCTCACAAGTACAGCTACCATCTGTTGCCATACAGTGTTACCACTGTATCATTGACTGTATTTCCTATGTGTTTCCTATATCCCAATGACTTCTCCATTCTGTAAATAGAAGCCTCTATCTCCCACTCCCTTTGCATTTGGCAACCATCAGTTTCTCTGTACATATAGAACTGATGCTGCTTTTTGTTTATTGGTTTTTTAGATTCCACATATTAGTGAAATCCTATGGTATTTATTTATCTCAGCCTGACTTAGCTCACTTAGCATAACACTCTCTAGGTTCATCCTTTTAGTCACAAATGGTAAGATCTCAATTATTTTATGGTGGTATAATACTTCATTGTATATATACCACTTCTTCCTTGTCTGTTCATCGACTGATGGATACTTAGTTTGCTTCCATATCTTGTCTATTGTGAATAATGCTGTAGTCAACCTAAGGGTGCATATATCATCTGAAATTAGTGTTTCTGGGGGCACCTGGGTGGCTCAGTCAGTTAAGCATCTGCCTTCGGCTCAGGTCATGATCTCGGGGTCCTGGGGTGAGGTCCCATGCCATGTTCCCTGCTCAGTGGGGACTCTGTCTCTCTCTCTCTCCTTTGGCCCCTCCCCCACCCACTCATGCTTGCTTGTGCTTGCCCTCTCTCAAATAAATAAAATAGCTTCAAAATAATAAATCAAAACAATAAAATTAGTGTTTTTTTTCCCTTTGGGTAAATACCTAGTAAATAGTAGTGGAGTGATTAGATCATATGATATTTCTATTTTTAATTTTTAAGAAACCTCCATACTGTTTTTCACAGTGGCTGCACCAATTTGTGTCCTCACCAACAGTGTATAAGGTTTCCTTTTTCTCCATACTCTCACCAACACTTGCTATTTCTTGTCTTTTTTTATTTTAGCTATTCTGACAACTATAAAGTGACCTCTCACTGTGATTTTCATTCCCCTATGATTAGTGATTTTGAACATTTTTTCCTGTGTTTGTTGGCCATCTTGTGTGTTTACTTTGGACAAATGTCTATTGAGGGTCTCTGCCCACTTGTTAATCGGATATTTACATTTTATTGCTATATAGTTCTTTTTATGTTTTAGATATTAATTCCTTGTTAGATCATCTGAAAATATCTTCTCCCATTAAATAGGTTACTTTTTCATTCTGTTGGTGCTTTCCTTTGCTGTGCAGAAACATTTTAGTTTGATGTAGTCTAATTTATTTGTTTTTGTTGCATTTGCTTTTGGTATCAAATCCAAAAAAACTTGTTGCCAAGACTGATGTCAAGGAGCATACTCACTATGTTGTCCCCAAGGAGTTTTATACTCTCAGGTCTTAAGTTCAAGTCTTTAATCCATTTTCAGTAAATTTCTGTATGTGTATGTGTAAAATGCTGGTCCAGTTTCATCCTTTTGCATGTGGCTATCCAGGTTTCTCAGTACTATTATCGAAAATACTGTCCTTTCCTTTTTTTTTTTTTTTTTGGCTCCTTTGTCATAAACCAATTGGCCATATATGTGTGGGTTTATTTATGGGCTCTGTATTCTTTTCTGTTGATTTGTGTCTGTTTTTTATGCCAATTGCATATTTTTCATTACTATTTACTACAGCTTGATATCAGGGGGTGTGATGACTCTAGCTTTGGCTATTGGCGGTCTTTTGTGGTTTCATATAAATTTTAAGGTTGTTTCTTTTTTTAAAAAAAAGTCATAGTATTTTTATAGGGATTACATTGACTCTGTAGATTAATTTGGGTCATATGAACATTTTAACAATATTTTTCCAGTCCATGAGCACAGATTATTTTCCCATTTATTTGTGTCTTCAAGTGTTTACATTGTTTTCATAGTTTTTCAGAGTATAGGTCTTTATCTCCTTGGTTAAAATTATTCCTGGGTAACTTTTTCTTTTCAATGCAATCATAAATGGGACTTAAAAAAATTTCTCTGATAGTTTATTCATGTATAAAAATGCAACTGATTTGTAAATATTGATTTTGTGTTCTGCAATCTCATTGAAGAGTTCTAACAGCTTTTTTTGTGGGGGGGAGTTCTAACCGTTTTTTTCTGATGGAGTCTTTAGTCTTTCTATGTATGATACTATGTCATCTGCAAATAGTGAGTTTCACTTCTTTTCCAGTTGGATGCCTTTTGCTTCTTCTTCCTTCCTCATTGCTGTGTCTAGGATTTCTAGTACTATTCCATAGAATAAAATGGGTGTGAGTGGGCATCATTGTCTTAGTTATCTTAAAGTTTTTTACTGAGTATGATGATAGCTGTAGGCTTGTTATTACATTGAGATAACTTCCCTCTTTACTCACTTTGATGAAAGCTTTTATAATTTTTGAAATTTGTCAACTGCTTCTTCTGTGTCTATGGAGATGATCATAACTTTATCCTTCACTTGGTTCTTGTGGTATATCACATATTGATTTACAGATGTTGAACCATCCTTTCTTCCATGGAATAAATCCCTCTTGATCATGGTGTATGATCATTTGAATATATTTTTGAATTTGGTTTGATAATATTTTGTTGAAGGTTTTTGTATCCATGTTCATCAGAGCTATTGGCCTGCAATTTATTTTCCTGTGGTTTCCTTGTATGGTTTTGGTATTGATGTAATGCTGGCCTTTTAAATGAGTTTAGGAGTGTTCTATCCTTTCCTTTTTTCTTTTTTTTAAGAATTTGAGAAATACTTATATTAATTTTTCTTTAAGTGTTTCACAAAATTCACTAGTGAAACCATTTGGTCCAATGCCTTTCTTTGTTAATTAGTTGACACTGACTCAGTGTCCTCATGAGTTCTGTTCAGGTTTTCTATTTCTTCATAATTCAGTTTTGGTGGGTTGCATGTTTCTAGAAATTCATCCATTTCTTCTAGACTGTCCAATTTGTTGGAGTATAGTTATTCATGGTAGTCTCTTGTGATCTTTTTCATTTGAATGGGTACTGTTTTATTTCTGATTTTTGAGTCCTCTTTTTCTAGGCAAGCTTTAATAAGTTTGACAAATTTTTCTTTTCAAAAGACCAGTTCTTAGTTTCATTGAACTTTTCTGTTGTCTTTTTAGTATCTTCGCATTTATGTCCACTCTATTCTTAATTTACTTCTGTCTAATAAATTTTGACTTAGTTCAGTCTTCTTTTTCAAGTTTCTTGTGGTATAAATTTAGGTTGTTTATTTAAGGTCTTTCTTATTTCTTTCCTTTTTTTAAAATAAGATTTATATGTGAAAGAGAGTGAGCAAGCAAATGGGGGGAAAGTGGGGCAGAGAGGGAGAATCTCCAGCAGTCTGATTGTGAAGCCCAACCCAGAGTTTGATCCTACAATCCTGGTATCATGATTTGAGCCAAAATGGAGTCTGATGCTTAACTGACTGAGCCACCCAGGTGCCCCAAGATCGTTCTGAGTTCTTAATAGAGCCATTTCTTGCCATGAACTTCCCTCTTAGAACTGTTTTTGCAACATCTCATAAGTTTTGGTATGTTACTTCATTTTCATTTGTTTCAATTTTTTTTTATTTATTTTTTTCTTCTTTGGTCCTGAGATTAGTGAGGAACATATTGTTCAGTCTCCATTTATTGTGAAATTTCCAGTTTTCTTCTTGTATTTGATTTTTAATTTCATAATATGGGGGTCAGTGCTTAATATTATTTAAATTTTCTTAAATTTATTAAGACTTGTTTTGCAGCCAGATCTATCCTAGAGAATGTTCCATGTGTGCTTGAGAAGAATATGTATTCTGTTGTTTTTAGATTGCATGTTATGTATCTGTTAAGCCCATCTGCACTAATGTGTCATTTAAGACCAATTTTTTAAAATTTATTTTCTGTGTGGATAATCTATCTGTTGGTGAAAGTGAGTATTAAAATTTCATACTTTTATTATATTTCTATTTGTCCCTTTAGTTCTGTGCTTATTTTCTTTATATTTTTCAGTGCTCTTATATTTGGGAGCAGACATGTTTACAAATGTTCATTCTCTTGTTTATTCCCTTGACAAATATGTAATTCACTTATTGTCCCCTTTTACATTCTTGGTCATAAAGCCTATTTTGTTTGACCTCATTATAGCTCTCTCATCTTCCTCTTCTTTCCCATTTTCATAGAACAATTTTTTCTGTCCCTTAACTTTGAGTCTTTGTGTGTCCTTACATATGAAGTGAGTCTTATAGACCTCCAATTAATGGGTCTTTCTTGTATTTATCCCACCATTCTGTGTCTTCTTACTGGAGAAGTTAGTCCATTTACATTTAAAGTAATTGATAGGTATGCATATATTGCCATGTGCTTATTGTTTTCTGGCACTTTTGTAATGCTTTTTGAGATTTTTATGATTTTCTATAGTAGTATGATTATGTTCCTTTCCCTTAATCATTTGTGTATTTACAATAGTTTTTGTTCATGTGATTTATATACATAAAATTATTTTAAGTTATATCAACTTAAGTTTCAATGCATTCTTCTTTTAATTAATTATTTATTTATTGGAGACACAGAGAGCAAGAGCATGATTGGGGGTAGGGAGAGAGGGAGAAGCAGATTCCCCAATGAATACAGAGCCTGAGATGGGGCTTGATGCAGGGTTTGATCCCAGCATGGGATCATGATCTGAACCAAAGGCAGATGCTTAAATGACTGAGCCCTCCAGGCACCCCAAGCTTCAATGCATTCTAAAGCTCTGTACTTTTACTCCCTCTCCCCACATTTTGTTTTTATTTCACAACTTATATCTGAATATCTTGTATGTCCATTTGTAGATCTTTATAGTTACAATTATTTTTACTACTATAGTCTCTTAACTTTTGTCTTCATAATAGCTTTTATAAATGATTTCCTGATTATCTGTACAACATTAGATTATTCTTTTAATATATATTTACCTTTATAGCATGGTTTACATTTTCATATGTTTTCCTGTAAATAATCAGCATCTTTATACTTCAGCTTAGAGAAGTCCCTCAAATAGTTCCTGTAATGTTGGTCTAGTATTGATGACCACCTTTCAAGGTATAGAGAGACAGAATGCAAGTAGGGGGAGGAGCAGAGGGAGAGGAAGAGTGAGAGAAGGAGACTCCCTGTTGAGCATGGAGCTTGAGGTAGGGCTTGGTCCCAGAACCCCAAGAACATGACCTGAGATGAAATCAAGAGTCAGACACTTAACTGACTGTGTCACCCAGATACCCCCTCTTTTAGTGTTTTATTGTCTAGAAAAATATTTTATTTCTCCATTCAGGCGGAAGGACAACTATTCTGGGTAGATATTCTTGTTTGGCACTTTTTCTTTTCAGCACTTTTAATACAATGTTCCAGTCCCTTCTGGCCTGTGAGGTTTCTACTGAAAAATCTCTTTGTTGTCTTATAGGGATTACCTTGAACATAACAATTGTTTTTCTCTTGTGCTTTTAAGATTCTTGTCTCTTTAATTTTGACATTTGAATTAGACAGAGTCCTATTGTGGGCCTCTTCAGTTCATCTTAATTTTTTATTAAGTTTTTATTTTATTAATTTCAGGTGTACAATATAGTGGCTCAACAATCCCATGCATCGCCTAATGCTCATCATGATAAATGCTCTCCTTAATCCCTGTCACTTATTTCATCCCCCAACCCACCCCTCTAGTAACCATCAGTTAATTCTCTATATTTAAGAGTCTTTCTTTGTTTGCCTTTCTCTTTTTCCTTTGCTCTTTTGTTTTATAAGTTCCACATATCAATGAAATCATATGGTATTTGTCTTTCTCTGCATATTTTACTTAGCATCATACCATTTAGCTCCAACCATATCATTGCAAATGGCAAGATTTCATTATTTTCTATGGTTGAATAATATTCCATTTATATATATAGGGAGAGAGAGAGAGAGAGAGAAAGAAAGGGAATGAATTGACTGATTCTTCTTCATCCATTCATCAGTCAATGACACTTGGGCTGCTTCCATAATTTGCTGTTGTGGATAATGTTGTATAAACATAGGGGCCTAAGTGTCCCTTTGAATTTGTGTTTTTGTATTTTGGGGGTATATACCCAGTAGTGCAATTACTGGTTCATAGTGTAGTTACATTTTTAACTTTTTGAGGAAAACTCTGAATTTTTTTCCAGAGTAAATGCACCAGTTTGCATTCCCACCAATAGGGCAAGAGAGTTCCTTTCTCTCCACATCCTTGCTAATACTCGTTCTTGTTGATTTTAGCTATTCTGACAGATGTGAGGTGATAATTTATTGTAGTTTTGACTTGCATTTCTCTGATGGTGAGTGATATTGAGCATTTTTTCCTGTGTGTAGGGTGCATTTGAATGTCTTCTTGGGAGAAGTGTCTTTTCATATCTACTGCCCATTTTTTAAATTATTGGTTTAAATTATTTGGTTTGGGAGTAGAAGTTCTTTATGTATTTTGGAAACTAACCTTCTATCGAATACATCATTTGCAAATATCTTCTCCCATTCAGTAGGTTGCCTTGTAGTTTCATTGATTGTTTCCTTTGCTGTGCACCATCCTTTTATTTTGACATAGTCCCAATGGTTTATTTTTGCTTTTATTTCCCTTGCCTCAGGAGACATACCTAGAAAAAGGGTCATCTTAATTTTGAACTCATTCATCTTCTTGGATTTGCATGTCTCTTTTACTTCCAAGTCAGGAAAGTTTCAGCCATTATTTCTTCAAATAATTTTTATGGTCTTTTCTATCTTCTTTGATCCAAAAATGTGAAAGTAAGTATATTTTATATTGTCACCTAAGTCCTTTAAATTACCTTTATTCTTATTCTTTTTTTCCCCCTTCTCTGATTGGAAGAGTTCCACCACCTTGTCATCAAGTTCACTGCTTGTTTCTTCCACTTACTCTAGTCTGTTGCTGAACTCTCTATTTTTCAGTTCAATTATTGTGTTCTGTAGGTCAATGACTTCTATGTGGAACTTTATTAAATCTTCTATTTCTACATTGAAATTCTCTCTTGGTGCATGAGGTCAGGGAGCATTTTTTTTTTCTAGGTTTAATGAGATAAAATTGACATGCATCACAGTACAGTTTAAGGTGTACAGGAAAATGGTTTGACATCTATTGTTTAAAAATATTGCTATAAGTTAATTTTTGTGAGAATGTAAGGGGTTTAGTTTCATTCTTTTACATGTGAATATACAATTTTCCCAGAACCATACATTGAAGAGATTGTCTATCCTTTATTGAGTAGTCTTGGATTCCTTGTCAAATATTAATCAGAAATGCTTGGGTTTATTCTTGGGCTTTTAGATTCTGTTTCATTGATCTATTTATCTGTTTTTATAGAAGAACCATACTATTTTGATTACTATTATGGTATAGCTTGAAATCAGAAAGTGTAATGCTTTTTGCTTTGTTCTTCTTTCTTAGGATTGTTTTGTATATTCTGAATGTTTTGTTGTTTCGTAGGTATTTTAGAGTTTTTTATACTACCGTTTTTTTTAAAAAGTCCTTGGAATCTTGGTAGATATTGCATTGAATCTGTAGATGGCTTTTGATAGTATTGCCATTTTAACAATTTTAATTTTCCAATCCAGAAACATGGACTACTTTTCCATTTTACTTATATCTTTTTTCATAAGTATCTTGCAGTTTTTTGACAATCTTTAACATTCTTGGTTAATATTATACCCATGTATTTTATTTTTCTTTCTGTTATAAATGCAATTTTTTAATATCTTTATCTTATATATAAGAATAATATCTTTATCTTATATATAAGAATAATATCTTATATATAAGAATATTTATAAGAATAATATCTTATATATAAGAATATATATATATACTTATATAATTATATATTTTTCTCTTATTCTTTTAATGGAGTGTATCACATTGATTGATTTTTGTGTGTTGAACCATCCTTATATCCTACATAGAAATCCCAGTTGATCATTTTAATGTGAGATTTCCTTTTAATGTACTGCTAAATTCAGTTTGTTGATTTTTATTGAGAATTTTTACTTACGTTCATCAGGATTATTGGTTAGTAATTTTATTTTCTGATAGTTCTTTTCTAGCTTTGATATCAGAGTAATATTGGCCTCCTAACATTATTTTGGCAGTGTTTCCCCATTCATTTTTTGAAAGGGCTTAAGAAGTATTGGCCTTACACTTCTTTGAGTGGTTGTGAAGCTCAACAGTGACTACATCTGGTCCTGGGATTTTCTGTGTTAGGACACTTTTCATTATTGATTCAGTCTCCTTCCCAGTAGTTGGTCTTTTCAGACTTTCTACTTCTTCATTCAGTCTTGATAGTTTGTATGTTTCTAAGAACTTTCCCTTTTATTTTTGGGGTATCCAACTTGTTGACATTGTTGAAATCAGAAATGAATGAAGACCAACCTTGAAAATTCCCTGACCATACAAAATCACTTTTGTCATATAAACAAAACTTAATTTGCTTATTTTGTGAAGCAGACTTGACTTGGAGCATTTCTTGCTTGTGCTTCTGGAAATGATAAGCAAAATGTAAACTCTTTCCAAAGGCTGATATGAGTTAACCACTGAAAATTGAAATATTGTTACCAATCACTACGAAGAACAAAAGGTGACTGATTTCTCTTTTTATAATCTGCCTAATATTAGTATACCAATGAGCCTCATTGCATCTTTTGGTTTGAGTGCTACCACTTTGCAAACTCTCTTTCTGGTGTATGCACAATAAATTTTTACTACTTCATCAATGATTTGGTTTTATTTTGGCTATTTTGAACCTTTGATAGCATATAGATGTTCAGAGTGACTTTTTAGATTTCTTTTTTTATTTCACTTATTTCTGCTCTGATCTTTATTTCCTTTCTTCTGCTCTCTTTAGTCTCAGTTCTTCTTTTTTTCTAGTTCCTTAAGGGGCAGAGTTAGTTAGTTAGATTGTTTATTTGGGACTTTTCTTCTTAATGTAGGTTTTTATTGCTATGAACACTGCCCACCCCCCAACTGCTTTTGCTATATCCCATAAGCTTTGGTATGTCATGTTTCCATTTTTGTTTGTCTCAACATACTTTTTTTTTTTAAGATTTTATTTATTCATTTGAAAGATCACAAGCAGGCAGAGAGGCAGGCAAAGATAAAGGGGGAAGCAGGCTCCCCACTGAGCAGAGAGCACAATGCAGGGCTCAATCCCAGGACCCTGAGATCATGACCGGAGCTGAAGGCAGAGGCTTAACCCACTGAGCCCCCAGGCACCCCTCAACATACTTTTTAATTGTTCATCAATTTCTTCTCCAATTTATTGATCAGAAAAGCACTGTTTAATTTCCATGTTTTTATTTTTTAGTTTTCTTCTCATTGATTTCTAGTTTCATACCCTTGTGGTCAGAAAAGATACTTGGTACAATTTCAGTCTTTTTCAATTTGTAGAACTTATTTTGAGGCTTAACACAGTTTCTGTTCTATAAAATGTTCCACATACAGTTGAGAAGAGTATGTAGTCTGCTATTGTCAGATCATTCGTTGCATGTCTCTTAGTCATTTTTTCTATAGCATTGTTCAAATCCAGTTTCCTTAATGAATATTTGCCTAGATCATCCATCAGTTGTTGAGAATGGAATAGTAAAGTCTCCAACTATTATTCCTATTTATTTCTCTTTTAGTTCTATTGGATTTGCTGTATCTATTTAGGTGCTCCATTGTTGAGCGCATTCCTATTTATGGTTGTTACAGCTCCTTGATGTATTCATACCTTTATCATTGTACAATGACTTTCTTTGTCTCTTTTTATCTTTATAGCTACCGCCTTCTTTTTATGGTTACCATTTGCTCCATATAGCTTTCACATCCCCTCACTGTAGGTCTGTGTGTCTTTAAAGTTAAAGTGGATCTCTTTCAGGGAGAATATCCCTTGATCTTCTAGTTCAGTCAGCTCTTTGTCTTTCAACTGGGGATAGTGTTGAAATAATTATGATAAACAAGGACTTAATTTTGCTATTTTGTTAGTTGTTCTTTGGTTGTTTGTAGATCCCTTGTTCCTTTTTTCCCTTACTCCTGCTGTCTTGTGATATGGCATGTTTTTATTTCTTTATCTTGTTCTTTTGTGTCAATATAGAGTTTTCCCTTTTGACTACATGAGGACTACATAAAATGTCTTAAAATGACAACACTATTTTAAACTAGTAACAAATGAACTTCAAAGGAATTTGTCTTTACACTTTTTCTCCTCACATTTTGAGTTATTGTCGTTACAGTTGATATCTTTTCGTATGTGACAGTCACAAAAGCTAGGGCGTCCAACATGTACAAAAGCTTCTTTCAGGGAGATACTGGCGATTTGGAGAAGGGCAGAGAGAGAATATGAAGATGATCCCCACCAAACTCTTCACTCTTTGGAAAAAAAAAATTATAGTTCTTAGATGTGTGTGTAATTAGTATGCTACCTTTCAGGCCATGGCTATAATAAGTAGGCCTCTTCACAAAAAGACCAGGGGTGTGTTTCAGCCTGCTATCTCCCTACAGTGCCGTGGGTAATAGTAACTGGCTAAGGACTATTTTTCTGTTAGTTATAGTCTTGTGAAAACCACAAACATAGGCCCAAATAACCACTAAAGCCAGGTGAGTAAGAGGCATTCTGTGGGAAGCAGCCACAAACAAAATACAACACAAGGCACCAGACATGCACTGCAACTCTTTCATAGAGAAATTTTCAATGTGGAGCATTATGTCCTTTCTCTGCACATATTCACAACTCCTGCACCCCTTCTCCCTCTGTTCTACTCAACCTGGCAATACCCAGCCATCTGTCTTCACTTCACTAGAGAAAGTGGGTTATGTTTTCATCATAAACCCATACTTGTTCATCTGTTCTCTTATCTCCAGTTTTCCACATGTCTCCTTCACACAAGCCTTCAATTGCAGACCTCTCCTCACATTTCTCTAAGAAAACAAAGGGTAATGGAATCTACTTGCCACCAACCTACACAGTTTGTTCCTCAAGACCCCATACTTTCATCGTTCTGTTTTGTGCAAGGGGATGCAGAGATTCCATCACAGGCAGGAGGCTGTTCCTTCTGCTTCCCCCTACTGTATACATTGTCACTCTCTCTCTTTTCCAGGACTTATTTCTAACCACATAAAAATAATGTTTAGTATCTTGCATCTAAAAGAAAACTCCTCCCCACCCAAAAAAAACAAAACTTTCCTTGACTGCACATCTTTCTCCTCCTATTGCCCCATCTTTTCTTCCAGCAGGACCTCTCAAGAGTTGACGCATTTACCTCCACTTCATTTCCCATCCATTATGTTTACTGTTTAAGTTTTGTGCATGTACTGAAATTTAATATTTTTACTAAAAATAAAGCATTGAAATTGGTGGTACATAGCAAGAGCAGTGCTTAGTGGGAGCATAAATAGCATTCATTGCTGTATTCAAAAAGAAGAAAATGTTTTAAATCAGTATGATTTTAGATTCATATGATTTAAAATTCTAGAAGACCAACTTAGAGTTCCCTCTAAATCGATACTCCAGGTTCCCTCCTGAGGTGCAATGAATGCAAATGATTTCTTGCATTTTTTTTCCTAGAGGTATTTTATGCCTACTCTATACATGTAGCAAACATTCACACTTTTTATCTTTTAGTAGTTTTGGGGGGATATAATTAATATACAGCACTGAGGGGAAAGGTGTACATCATAAAGTCATAAATATATTACAAAATGACTAGCATTTTAAGTTTAGATAATATCCATCATCATGTATAAACACAAAAGGAAAAGAAAAAAATATTTTGTGGTGAGAATTTTTAAGATCTAATCTCTTAGAAATTTTCAAATATATCCTACAGAAGTGTTAACTATAGTCATCATGTTGTATGTATATCCCCAGTACTTATTTATCCTGTAACTGAAAAATTCTACTTTTTGACCATCTGCATCCAATTCCCTCACCCCCAACACCCACTTTTAGCAACCACCAATCAGATCTCTTTTTCCCTTCTTTTTGGAAAAAAAAAATTTATATTAAATATTCATTATTAAATTTGATATTCTTGCAGTTAGGATGGCATGATATATTTTTTACATTTCTAAAATTTATTATTAAAGTATATAATTGAAGATGTTATATTAGTTTCTGTTATACAACATAGTGTTTCCACAATCCTATTCATTACTTCATGCTCACCACTAAAAGTGTAGTAGCCATCTGTTGCCATACATTATTACAGTAGGATGAAATCTTTTCCACATTAATAACATGCACAGTATTTCTTGGCAGTATAAATGTTCTTGTGCTGAGCAAAGTTAAATCTTTTTTCAAAAAAATTATTTCCAGTATAATTAACATACAGTGTTATATTAGTTTCAGACGTACAATATCCTGATTCAATAATTTTATGCATTACTCAGCGCTCATCATAATAAATATACTCTTTTTTTTTTTTTTTTTTAAAGATTATTTATTTATTTATTTGACAGAGAGATTACATGTAGGCAGAGAGGCAGGCAGAGAGAGAGAGGAGGAAGCAGGCTCCCCGCTGAGCAGAGAACCCGATGCGGGACTCGATCCCAGGACTCTGTGATCATGACCTGAGCCGAAGGCAGCGGCCCAAACCACTGAGCCACCCAGGCACCCCATAATAAATATACTCTTAATCCCCTTCACCTAATTCACCCATTTCCCCAACCACCTCTCTTTTGGTAACCACCAGTTTCTGGTCTGGGGTTGTTTTTTTTTTTTTTTTTTTCTTTCTTTCTTTTCTTTTCTTCGTTCATTTTTGTTGTTGTTTCTTAAGTTCAACGTGACTGAAATCATATGCTGTTTCTCCTTTGCTGGTTGACTTATTTGTTATCATTATACTTTCTAGATCCACCAGACGGGCTTATCTATCTCATCTACCTATCATTATACTCTCTAAATCACCTAGATGATATAGATATTCTCTAGATCCACCCATATATATATATATGTATATATATATATATATATATATATATATATACACACATACACACTCTAGGTCGACCCAGATGTGATACATATCTATTCTCTATATCCACCCCAAATTTATTGATCTATCATCTATCTCACCTATCATCCATCTATCATCTATCTATCATCTGTTTATTATGCTCACTAGGTTCACCCAGATGTGAGATCTATATAACACATCTTTACCCGTTCATCTAACCATGGATACTTGGCTTGCCACTATACTTTGGCTATTCTTTTTTTTTTTTTTTAAGATTTATTTATTTATTTGACAGAGAGAGAGAGAGACAGCGAGAGACGGAACACAAGGTGGGGGAGTGGGAGAGGGAGAAGCAGGCTTCCCACAGAACAGGGAGCCCAAGGCAGGGCTGGATTCCAGGACCCTGGGATCACTACCTGAGCCGAAGGCAGACACTTAATGACTGAGCCACCCAGTTGCCCCTACTTTGGCTATTCTAACAAATGATGCAATAAGATGGGATTCATATATCTTTTTGAATGTGTGTTTGTGTTTTCTTTGGGTAAATACCCAGTAGTGGAATTACTGAATCATATGATAAATCTATTTTTTTATTTTTTGAGGAACCTCCATACTGTTTTCCACAGTGACTGCACCAGTGTCCATTCTCACCAACAGTGTAAGACGGTTTCTTTCTCTCTACATCCTTGGCAACACTTGTTGTTTCATGTGTTTTTTATTTTAGTCATTCTGACAGGTGTGAGATGATATCTCCTTGTGGTTTTGATTTGCATATCCAATGTAATGAGTGACGCTCACCATCTTTTAATGTGTCTGCTGGCCATCTGTATGACTTTTTTTTTTTTTTAAGTTTTTGTTTATTTGATGGAGAGAGAGATAGCAAGAAAGGGAACACAAACAAGGGGAGTGGGAGTGGAAGAAGCAGACTTCCTGCTGAGCAGGGATCCTGATGCTAGGCTCTATCTCAGGAACCTTGGATCATGACCTGAGCTGAAGGCAGAAGTTTAATGGCTGAGCCACACAGGTGCCCCCAACTGTATGACTTCTTAGGATAAATGTCTGTTCATATATTCTGCCCATTTTTAAAAATTGAATTGTTGTTGCTGTTGTTTGTTTGGTGCTGATTTGTAGAAGTTCCTGATATATTTTGAATACTAAATCCTTATCACATATATCATTTGTAAGTATCTTCTCCCAATCAGTAGATTGTCTTTTAGTTTTGTTGATTGTTTCCTTTGCTGTGCACAATCTTTTTATTTTGATGTAGTTGAAATATATCATTTTTGCTTCAGTTTTCCTTAACTTAGAGGACATATCTAGAAAAATGTTGGTACCACCAATGTCTGAGAAATTACTGTCTGTACATTCCTCTAGGTTTTTATATTCTCCAGTCTCATATTTAGGTCTTTAGTCATTTTGAGTTCATTTTTGTGTATGGTATGAGAAAGTGTTCCAGTTTCATTCTTTTGCATGAAACTGTCCAGCTTTCCCAACACCATTTATTGAAAAAGACTATTGTTTTCCCATTGCATATTCTTGCCCACTTTGTTGAAGATTCATTGGCCATAACATCATAGGTTTATTTCTGTGCTTTCTACTCTGTTCCATTGATCTATGTGTCTACTTTTGTGCCAGTACTATACTGATTATTATAGCTTTGTAATACAACTTGAAATCTGGAATTGTGATATCTCCAGCTTTGGTTTCTTTTCTTTTCTTTTTTTTTTTTAATTTCTTTTCAGCATAACAGTATTCATTGTTTTTGCACCACACCCAGTGCTCCATGCAATCCGTGCCCTCTCTAATACCCACCACCTGGTTCCCCCGACCTCCCACCCCCCGCCCCTTCAAAACCCTCAGATTGTTTTTCAGAGTCCATAGTCTCTCATGGTTCACCTCCCTTTCCAATTTCCCTCAACTCCCTTCTCCTCTCCATCTCCCCATGTCCTCCATGCTATTTGTTATGCTCCACAAATAAGTGAAACCATATGATAATTGACTCTCTCTGCTTGACTTATTTCACTCAGCATAATCTCTTCCAGTCCTGTCCATGTTGCTACAAAAGTTGGGTATTCATCCTTTCTGATGGAGGCATATGAACACGACAAGGATGCCCACTCTCACCACTCTTGTTCAACATAGTATTAGTCCTAGCAACAGCAATCAGACAACAAAGAGAAATAAAAGGTATCCAATTGGCAATGAAGAAGTCAAACTCTCTCTCTTCACAGATGACATGATTCTTTATATGAAAAACCCAAAAGACTCCACCCCCAAACTACTAGAACTCCTACAGCAATTCAGCAACGTGGCAGGATACAAAGTCAATATACAGAAATCAATGGCTTTCTTATACACTAACAATGAAAATGCAGAAAGGGAAATTAGATAATCGATTCCATTTACTATAGCACCAAGAACCATAAGATACCTGGGAATAAACCTAACCAAAGAGGTAAAGGAACTGTACTCGAAGAACTACAGAACACTCATGAAAGAAATTGAAGAAGACACAAAAAGATGGAAGACCATTCCATGCTCTTGGATCAGAAGAATAAACATTGTTAAAATGTCTATACTGCCTAGAGCAATCTATACTTTTAATGCCATTCCGATCAAAATTCCACTAGTATTTTTCAAAGAGCTGGAGCAAATAATCCAAAAATTTGTATGGTTTCTTTTTTTTCTTTTAAAAAAAATTATTATAGTCAATTAGCCAGCATATAGTATCATTAGTTTTTGATGCAGTGTTCAGTGATTCATTAGTTGTGTATAACACCTAGTGCATGTTTTTTTCAAGATTGCTTTGGATCATTGGGGTCTTTTGTGGCTCCATACAAATTTTAGAATTGTTCTAGTTCTGTGAAAACTGTTATTGGTATTTTGATAGGGAATGTATTAAATTTATAGATTGCTTTGGGTAGTATGGAAATTTTAACAATGTTCTTCCAGTCCATGAGCATGGAATGTCTTTCTATTTTCTCCTAGAGTCTTTAGTTACTTTTGTCAGTGTTTTATAGTTTTCAGAATAAAGGTGTTTAACCTCCTTGTTTAAATATTTTATTATTTTTGGTGCAATTGTAAAAGGGATGGTTTTCTCAATTTCTCTTTCTGCTGCTTGTTAGTATATAGAAGTGCAATGAATTTCTGTACATTGACTTGTATCTTGTGACCTTAATGAATTGGTAGTTTTTTTGGTGGTCTTTAAGGTTTTCTATATATAGTATTGGGTTTCCTGTAAATAGTGAACATTTTAATTCTTCTTGACCAATTTGGATGCCTTTTGTTCCTCTTCTTGTGTGGTTGTCATAGTCAGAACTTCTAGTACTATGTCAAAGAAAAGTGGTGAGAGTGGACACATTTATCTTGTTGCTGATCTTAGGAAGAAAGCTCTCATCTACCCCCATTGAGAATGACATTAGGTGTGGGTTTTTCATACATGACCTTTATTATGTTAAGTTTTATTCCCTCTAGACCTACTTTATTGAGGGTTTTTGTCACAAATGGATGTTGTACTTTGTCAGATGCTTTTCCTGCGCCTATTGAAATGATCATATGGCTTTTACCCTTTCCCTTGTTGGTGTGTTGTATCACATTGATTGATTTGAGAAAATTAACTACCTTGGAATTTCAGGAATAAATCCCACTTGATTGTGGTGAATAATTTTTAAAGTATTTGGTTGGCTGTTTATTCTGGTTAAGATTTTTGCATCTGTGTTCATAAGACATAATGTCCTGTAGTTCTAATCTTTTGCAGTATCTTTTTCTGGTTTTGGTACCAGGGTAACTCTGGACTCAAAGAATGAATTTGGATGTTTTCTTTCTATTTTTTGAAATAACTTGAGAAAGTAGTATTAAGTCTTCTCCATTTTTTTGTCCAATATTTTATTTAAATTCCAAGTAGACAACATAGTGTAGCATTAGTTCCAGGAGTAGAATCTGGTGATTTTTCAGTTGCATATATCAGCTGGTGCTCATCACAAGTGAACTTCTTAATCTATCACCCTTTTTAGCATCTCCCCAACCACCTCTCTTCCGGCAACCCTCAGTTTGTTCTCTATTATAATCTCTTATGGATTGCTTCCCAATTTTAGCCTTATTTTTCCTTCCATCACACTATTTTCATCTGTTTTGTTTCTTAAATTCCATATATGAGCACTTTTCTCTGAGTTATTTGACTTAGTATAATATATTCTAGTTCCATACATGTCATTGCAAATTGCTAGATGTCATTCTTTTTGATGTCTGAGTAATATTCCAGTGTGTGTGTGTCTCTGTGCATATGTGTGTATCATGTCTTCTTTATCCTTTCATTAGTCAGTGGATATTTGGGCTCTCTCCATAGTTTGGCTATTATTGATAGTGCTGCTATAAACACTGAGGCACATGTGCCCCTTAAAATCAGTATTTTTGTATCCTTTGGATAAATATACAGTAGTGCAATTGCTGGGCAGTAGGGTAGATCTATTTTAACATTTTAAAGAACATCCATACTGTTTTTCAGAGTGGCTCCACCAGTTTGCATTCCCACAAACAGTGCCAGAGGGCTCCCTTTCCCCACATCTTTGCCAACATCTGTTGTTTCCTGAGTTTTTCATTTTAGCCATTCTGACAGGTGTGAGGTGATATCTCATTGTGGTTTTGATTTTATTTCCTTGATGATGAGTGATGTTGAGCATTTTTTCATGTGTCTATTAGCTGTTTGTATGTCTTCTTTGGAGAAATGTCTGTTCATGTCTTCTGCCCATTTCCTCATTGGATTATTTATTTTATGGATGTTGACTTTAAGTGATTTGTAGATTTGTGGATACTAGTACTTTATGCAATATGTCATTTGCAAATATTTTCTCCCATTCTCTTGGTTGCCTTTCGTTTTGTTGATTGTTTCCTTTGCTGTGCAGAAGTTTCTTTTATTTTGATGAAGTCCCAATAGTTCATTTTTCCTTTTGTTTCCCTTGCCTCCAGAGATGTGTCTAGTAAAAAATTGCTATAGCTAGTATCAGAGAGGTTGCTGCCTGTGTTTTCCTATAGAATTTTGATGGTTTTCTGCCTCACATTCAGATCTTTCATCCATTTTGAATTTATTTTTGTGTATGGTGTAAGAAAGTCATTCACTTTCACGCTTCTGAATGTGACTGTCCAATTTTCCCAACACCATTTGTTGAAAAGACTATCTTCTTTCCATTGGACATTCTTTCCTGCCATGTTTTTAAAGATTTTATTTGTTTATTTATTTGACACTGAAAGAGAGAGAGGGATCACAAGTAGGCAGAGAGGCACCCAGAGAGAAAGGGGAAGATGCTCCCTGCTGAGCAGAGAGCCCAATGCAGGCCTCAATCCCAGGACCCTGGGATCATGACCTGAGCCAAAGGCAGAGTCTTAACCCACTGAGCCACCCAGGCGCCTTTTCCTACTTTGTTAAAGATTCGTTGACAATATCATTGCTGGTCTAGTTCTGGGTTCTCTGTTCCATTGATCAACATGTCTGGTTTTATGCCAATACCCTACTGTCTTAATGATAAGTGCTTTCTAATACAGCTTGAAGTACAGAATTGTGATGTCTCCAGCTTTGGTTTTCTTTTCTTTTCTTTTTTTTTTTTTAAATTATGTTCAGTTAGCCACTATATAATACTGTATAATACACAATATAATACATAATAATATAATACATTCATGAGTTAAGTATAACACCCGGTTCTCATCATAGCACATACCATCCTCAATACCCATCACCCTGTTTTCATTTTCTACATTACTTTGGCTACTTGGAGTCTTTTCTGGTTCCTTACAAATTTTAGAATTGTTTGTTCTAGATTTAAAAAAAAAAATTGTGGTGTTCTTTTGGTAGGGATTGCATTGAATAATTTGATTGCTTTTGTAGTATAGACATTTTAATGATATTTGTTCAATTTATGAGTATGGACTATCTTTCCATTTCTTTGTATCTTCAATTTCTTTCATGAATGTTCTATAGTTTTCAGCATACAGAGCTTTTACCTCTTTGGTTAGGTCTATTTTTAGGTATCTTATGGGTTGCAATTGTAAATGAAATCGATTCCTTGATTTCTCTTTCTGCTGTTTCATTGTTGCTATATAGAAATGTGATAGATTTCTTTTTTTTTTTTAAGATTTTATTTATTTATTTATTTGACAGAGACCACAAGTAGGCAGAGAGGCAGGCAGAGAGAGAGAGAGGAGGAAGCAGCCCCCCCGCTGAGCAGAGAGCCAAATGCGGGGCTCGATCCCAGGACCCTGAGATCATGACCCGAGCCGAAGGCAGCGGCTTAACCCACTGAGCCACCCAGGTGCCCCGAAATGTGATAGATTTCTATATATTGATTTTATATCCTGGGATTTTATTGAATTCCTGTGTCAGTTCTAGCAATTTTTTGGTGGAGTCTTTCAGGTTCTCTTTCTTTTTCTTTTTCTTTTTTTTTTTTTAAGTTTTTATTTATTTATTTACTTAATTTCAAGTTTTTATTTAAATTCTTGTTAGGTAGCATGTAGTGTAATATTATTTTCAGGAGTAGAAATTAGCGATTCATCATGTACACGTAACAGGCAGTGCTCATCACAGCAAATGTCCTTCTTAACACCCATCACCCATTTAGCCCATCCCCCACCCACCTCCCCTCCATCAACCCTCAATTTATTCTCTGTAGTTAAGAGTCTTTAATGGTTTGCTTCCCCCTCTCTCTTTTCTCCCTTTCCCCTATGTTCATTTGTTGTTACTTAAATTCCACATATGAGTGAAATCATATGGTATTCATTTTTCTTTGACTTGTTTCACTTAGCCTAATACACTTTAGCTCCAATTTGATGGCTGAGCAATATTATATATTCCCCCAACGACATACTGGCTAATAGACATGTAATAGACATGTATATATACTCCACATCTTAACAGTTGATGGACATTTACCCTCTTTCAATAATTTGGCTATTATAAATTATGCTGCTACAAACTTCAGAGTGCATGTGTCCCTTCAAATCAACATTTTTGTGTCCTCTGGGTAAATACCTAGTAGTGCAGTTGCTGAGTCATAAGGTAGTTCTATTTTTACCTTTTCGAGGAACCTCCTTACTGTCTTCTGGAGTGACTGCACCAGTTTCCATTCCCACCAACTGCGTAAGAGGATTCCTCCTTCTCTACATCCTTGCCAACATTTGTTGTTTCCTGTGTTGTTGACTTTAGACATTCTAACAGGTTTGAGGTGATATCTTGTAGTTTTGATTTGTATTTCCCTGATGATGAGTGACATTGAGTATCTTTTCATGTGTCTGTTAGCCAGTATGTCTTTGGGAAAATGTCTATTCATGTCTTCTGCCCATTTCTTAACTGTATTATTTGTTTTGGGGGTGTTGAATTTGATAAATTCTTTATAGGTTTTGGATACTCACCCTCTTATTAAAATTAGGTTTTCTACCTAAACTATTATGTTGTCTGCAAAGAGTGGAAGTTTGACACCTTTCCTGCTGATTTGGATGCCTTTTGTTTATTTTTGCTGTCTGATTGGTGAGGCTAGAACTTCTAGTACGATGTTGAACAACAATGGTGATAGTGGACATCTCTGTCATGTACCTGACCTTAGGGGAAAAGCTCTGTTTTTCCCTATTGAGGATGTTATTTGCACCTCTTTCATATATGGACTTTATGATGTTATGCTTCTTCTGTCCTACATGTTTGAGGGCTTTTTCCCAAGAAAGGATGCAGTATTTTGTTAAATGCTTTGTCTGAATTCATTGAGAGGACCATATCAATCAATTAAATCTTCTTTAAATGTTTGGTAAAATTCATTTGTTTGGTTTTTTGTTATTGTTGTTGCTGTTTTGTTTTGTTTTGTTTTTTAGAAAGGCATCTGGTCCTGGACCTTTTTTATCGTTGTTATTGGGCATTTTTAAAATTAGTTGATTTCATTGCTAGTAATCAATCTATTCCAACATTTCTTCCTGATTCAGTTTTGAGAGGTTATTTACTTACTTACTACTAATGTGTGTGTATTTATTTGTTTGTTTATTTATTTATTTATTTAAAGAGCACATGCATAAGAAGGGGGAAGGGATGAGCAAGAAAGGGAGAAGCAAACTCTCCGCTGAATGCAGACCAGGACACAGCCCTGGATCTCAGACTCAGATCTTGATCTGCGTCAGAGTCAGATGCTTACCCAAGTGAGCCATCACTTGGTGCCCCTTCTCCTGCCATTTTAAAAATTCTCTTTAATCACTACTTTTTTTTTTTTTTTTTTTTTTTTTGCCCTTTTAATAACATTATGTCTTGATGTGGACCTCCTTGGGTTGAAATTTAAAAAACATTTTAAAATTTAAATTCAATTATTTAGCATATAGCATATTATTGGTTTAAGAGGTACAGGCCTGTGATTCATCAGTCTTATATAATAACCACTGCTCATTACATCACATGCCCTCCTTAATGTCCATCACCCAGTTACCCCATCCCTCCACTAATCCCCCACTTCAGCAACCCTCAGTTTGTTTCCTATGATTAGTGTCTCTTATGCTTTGTTTCCCTCTCTGGTTTAGTCTTATTTTTTCCTCTCTTACCCTATGATCCTCTGTTTTGTTTCTTAAATTCCATGTGTCAATGAGATCATATAATAGTTGTCTGCTAATTTTTTAAGTTCCTGGTGTTAAAGCCCCACTGACTGTAAAAACTCATAAAGTTAAGTTCCTCTGGTTTTCAAAGGCAAATATTATGGGGATTTATCTTCCCAGTGGCCTGGAGTGCCTGGTTCAGGGTTTGTTCCTCTCTTCTGTGCTTGCGGAATCCTCCCTCCAGCAGACGATCTCATGGGTCTGTTTTGTTCCTGATCCCATCTCTCACTTCCTTCCGTTTTTTGATATGGCCGTTCCTGATCCCATCACTCACTTCCTTCTGTTTTTTGATACGGCCTCTTCTTTACTTTTAGCTGTGAAGAGTCTGTTCTGGCAGGCCCTGGGTCATTTTCTGGGTTACTTACACTAATGTGGGTGTTATCAAGGTGTATCTTTGGAATGAGTTGAGCTTAGGATCCTTCTACTCTGCCATCTTCTTTGGAAGTCAGATCTGTTTTCCTAGGAGTTTGAGTTTTGCTTTTTTGTTTTAAGGTTGTTTGGGGGTTTGATTTTTTAAGATTCCCCATAGAAGTGAGATCATATAGTATTTGTCTTTCTCTGTCTTACTTATTTAACTTAGCATAATATCTTCAAAGAAGGTTCATCCAGGTTGTCACAACAGGAAGGATTTCTGTACTTTTCATAGCCAAAGAGTATTCAGTATTCCTGTGTGTGTGTGTGTGTGCACGTTCGCACGCACGTGCGTGCACGCGCGATAGCACTACAACTTCTTTATCCTTTCATTGGCTGATGAACACTTAGGTTGTTTCCATGTTTTGGCTACTGTAAATAATCCTGAAAGTAGAGGGTAGAAATATCTCTTCATCATCATGAGTTTTTTCCCTCAGATGTATCCCCAGAATATATGCTGGATCATATAGTAATTTTATTTTTAATGTTTTTAGTAGCCTCCATTTATAATCCCACCAACAGTGCCCAAGGGTTCCCTTTGGCCATTGTCTTGCCAGCACTTGTTATGTCTTGTCTTTTTAATAATAGTAATTTTCACAGGTATGACAGTGATACCTCATTGTGGTTTTGATTTGCATTTCCCTAGTAATTAGTGATATTTAACCTATTTATGTGCCTATTGGTCATTTGAATATCTTCTTTGGAAAAATGTCTATTCAGGCCCTTTGTCCACATCTTAATCCTTTTATTTTTCTGATGTTGAAATGTATGCATTCTTTATGTATTTTAAATACTAACACCTTACCACATATATGGCTTGCAATTGTTTTCCCATTCTGTAGATTGAGTTTTCACTTTATTGATCACTCCTTACACTATTCAGAAGCTTTTTAGTCTGATGTAGTCATACTTTTTTGTTTTGTTTTGTTTTGTTTTGTTTTTATTGCTTGTGCTTTAGGTGTCCTATCTGAAAAAACATTGCCAAGACCATGTTAAGGAGCTTTTTTCCTATGTCCTCTTCTAGGAGGTTTACAGTTTCAATCTTTAACTCATTTTGAGTTTATTTTAATGGTATAAGAAATGGATATAATTTCATTCTTTTACATGTGAATATACAATTTTCTCAGCACCATTTATTGAAATGACTGTCTTTTTTCCATTGAGAATTCTTGATATCCTTTTCAAATATTGGTTGACTGAAATGCATGGGTTTACTTCTAGGCACTTCAGTTCTGTTCCATTGATGTGTCTGTTTCAATGCCAGTAACATGTTGTTTTAATTATCAAAACTTTATAATAAAGTTTGAAATCAGTAAATGTTATGCTGCCTGCTGTGTTTTTCTTTCTCAGTATTGCTTTGGCTATCCAAGGTCTTTTGTGGTTTTTGTACAAATTTTAGAATTTTTTTCTATTTCTGTAAGAAATGCCACTGGAATCCTAATAGAGATTACATTTTGTCTGTAGATAACTTTGGATAGTATGGACATTTTAACAATATTAATACTTCTAACCATAAACACTGAATACTTTTCTACTTACTTTTGTCTTTGATTTCTTATATCAATGTTTTATAATATCCAAAATAAAACTTTGACTTCCTGGGCTTAATTTATTTCTAAATATTTTATTTATTGCTATCATAAGTTGAGTCTTTTCCTTTTTTTAAGATTATTCTTCATTAATGTATAGAAACACTCCTGATTTTTGTATGTTAATTTTTTATCCTGCAACTTCACTTAATTTGTTGATTATATCTAATTTCAAATTTCTATTTATATTATATTATATATCTATTTCTATTCTATTTCTATTTCTAATTTGAAATTTAGAGTAATCTACATATAAAATCATGTCAACAACAAGTAGAAAAATTTCTACTTATTTCCCTTAGTTTTGATGAATTTGATTTATTTTTCTTACCAGATTGCTCTATCCAGCAATATCCAGTAATATCCATATTACTTCCAGTAATATGTTAAATAGAGGTGGCAAGAGTGAGCACCCTTGACTTGATCCTGATCTTAGAGAAAAAGCTTTCAGCCTTTCAGCTTTGTGATGCATGGCCTTTATTGTATTAAGATACATTCCATTTCTACCTAATCTTTTGAGATTTTTTTTAACATGAACAGATATTGAATGTTTATGTTTTTTCTGTGTCCATTCAGATGATCATATGATTTCTTTCATTCCATTAATTTAACATATCACTTAGATTTATATATGTTAAGCCATCTTTTCATCCAAGAAATAAATACCAGTTGGCCATGATTAATAATTCTTTTAAAGATAGTGAATTTGGTTTGCCAGGATTTTATTGAAAATATTTGCATCTATAGCCATCAGGGATATTGACCTGTAGTTTTTATTTTTTGAGACTGTCCTTTGGCATTGATATCTGGGTAATACCACCTGCCTAAGATGAGTTTGAGGCTATTTCCTCATCTTAAATTTTTTTGAAAAAGTTGAGAAAGATCGGTGTTAATTTTTCATTAAATATTTCTTAAAGTTCACTATGAAGCTATCTGGTCCTGGGATTTCTTCACTCAAAAATTTTTGATTTCTGGTTCAATCTTCTAACTAGTAATCATTGTATTCAAATTTTCTTTTTCTTTCTGAATAGGTCTTGGTAGGTTCTATGTTTCTAAAAAATTTCCACTTCTGTGTTGTTCAGTTGTTGGCATATAGCTGTCCATAGTAGCTTCTTTTGGTTATTTGTATTTCTGGGATATCAGCTGTAATGTCTTCCTTTCCATTTATAATATTTTAAATTGGATCCTCTTTTTTCCTTGGTTAATCTAGATGAAGTTTTACCAATTTTTTTATCTTTACAATTGCTAAAGGAACCAATTGTTAAAAAATTTTATTGTTTTTCTGTTCTCAATTTTATTTATTTCTGCTAGAATTACAATTACCTTTCTTTTCCTAATTTAGCCTTATTTTGTTTTTGTTCTTCTAGTTCCTTTTGGTGTAAAATTATGTTTGTTTTTTGAGATCTTTCCATTTTCTTGATGTATGTATTTATACCTATAAAATTCCCTCTTAAAAACACATTTGCTTCAGAGCGCCTAGATGGCTCAGTTGGTGGGCATCTGCCTTCAGCTCGGCTCATGTTCCCAGAGTCCTGAGACTGAGTCCCACATTGGGCTCCCTGCTTGGTGGGAAGCCTGCTTCTCTCTCTTCCACTCCCCCTGCTTATGTTTCTTCTCTCACTTTGTCTTTCTCCCTGCGTCAAATAAATAAACATAATCTTTAAAAAAAAATACATTTGCTTCATCACATAATTTTTGGTAAATCATGTTTCCACTTTTATTTGTCCCCAAATGTTTCTTATTTCCCTTTTGATTTCTTCTTTTACTCATTGGTTGTTCAGGAAACCATTAATTTGCATGTATTCGTTAATTTCCCAGATTTTCTCTTATTATTGATTTCTCATTTATAACCATTATGGTCAGTATGCTCCAGTGTGGTCCATATTTGTTATGATTTTAACTTCTTGAATTTGTTACTAATTGTTATGTGGCCTAACATATGATCGTCTCCCCAAAAATGTTTCATGTGTGGTTAGAGAAGAATGTGTATTCTGCTATTGTTGGATACAATGTTCTGTATGTTAGGTCCCTTGTCAGGCCTTAAGACCGACAAGACTCTTGTTTTGGGATAAAATTAGGGAGGACTGACTATGCATCAAGTTCCCTGGACTGATGGACAACTCTGCTAGTCCTGCCAAGGGATAGTGATACTTGCTGGCTCCCTGCTCATCTCGTGCTATAACCAAACTTGTAAGCTGAGTTACACAGATTTCCAGGAGCTCTGGTTAGCTTTTTGGTCTGGTCAGGCTGGAAACTTTATTCATCTTTGGCCAGAGATCTAAACTAGCTTTCCTGCCAATTTGGGACTGCAGAGAAGGCTACAAGATTTACTGTTTGGTAATCAAATCAGACAGACCTGTATACGTTACTCCCCAGTCCAGACAGGGCTACCAACTTGCACTCTGAACGCACAGAGCTGCTGGCTGTGTTCTCCACTCAAGCCCCACTTTAGTTCAGAGCTGTAAGGCAGGCTATTGAGGTTCCTGCGTTTGTGGTTAACAGAATGGCGGCTGTATTCATCAGTGGACAGGGCAACAGATTAGCTTCTCTGCTTGGGAGGTGGGGAATGGAAGGCATAAGCTGGCGCCAAAACTGACAAGCTAATCAGGCATACCTGTGCCCCAAACTTTCAGGCTAGATTGTTATCACCAGATTGGCTCTGCAGATGGTAACCCCAATAGGCAGGTACTTTATTCAAATGCTTCCGGGAAAAGGGATTTTCTAGGTACTCAGACCACTCATTTGGTCAGGCAAGGCCAGGAGCTATCCTTAATGGTGAGTTGGGATATGAATTAGCTCCTCTGCCAGGGCAGGGTGGCAAAACCTGCTGCAAGTCTTTTTGTGTGGGGTCTTGACTCAAGCAGAACTGTGCCCCCAGATTTCCTGACAAGGCAGGAAAGCAGCTGAGCTACCCTCAGCTGTGGGTGGGACCATAAATTAGTTCCCCTTTTCAGGCACAGCGGGACAGCTAGCTCCAGTTTTATAGATTTTATGGCAAGGCTTTCTAGTTGGGTAGAGCCAAGAGCTACACTAGCTGGAGATGGGCTATAAATGGGGAATGACTTGGCAATTGACCTTAAAAAATATGGTGATGTGGGTTGTTTCTAACTTCATTTTCCTTCAAATGAACAACTAACAACTCTTCAAGGAGAAGCCACCACAGTGAAAAGTCCTAGAACATGGGGATAAAACTGAAGCACTCCCTTCATCACAGAGAATGAGACCACATTAGGATTAGAGGAGAGGCTCCATGCGGACCTCAGGTCAGTGCAGCAATAAACCAAGAGTACTTACCTGAGCCTATGGTTTCAGTGGGAAAAGAGAGCCCTAGGTGAACATCCAGCTCCCCAGCATCATGGGCCAGTCCTTGGGAGTGGCCTCCCAAGGGAGTGGGTTCCTCCAGTCTTGCCCCTCAGGGATTGCAGGGAAATCTGCAGGGCTTGACCCCTGGAAATCAGACTGTGACAGAGAAGGAGTTTGCAGCAACCAGCTCTCAGATCTTGGCAAACCAAATTCCTATTTGAAGCACACAAATAGCAGTTGCAACCAGCAGTTTTTCTCATCTGCAGAGCCAAGAGAGTGGCACAGTTTGAGGAGGGAACTCCTTGGAATGCAAGTCTGCCTGATTTGAGACTTCAAAGAGCCTTACTGACTTCAAATCCTGGTCTTGCCTTTCTGCCTAGGCAGAGAAAGCAGTCATAACCCTGTCCATCGCTGAGTGTAACTCTCAGCACTGCCCACTAGAAAGCTCTGCTGGAAGACCAGAGAAGCTGGCTGAAGCTCACTCCTCATCCTCATATGATCTGAGATCATATGTTCTGTGTGTTCCTGCGTACCTTGAGTTTGTGTTTGTTTTGACAACATCTTTTGAGGCGTATCTGATTTTAGTGTATCCAGGGCTTCCAAAATTTTAAAATCACTGCATAATTGTCCATTGTGTGAAGGTACCATAGTTTATTTAACCAGTCTTTCCTGATGGACATCTAGGTAATTTATAGTCTTTTGTTCATACAAGCAAACTAAAATGATATTAATTATGTGCATGTATGTGAGGGCAGAGGCACATGACCCATGAATGAAGCTTAATCTTCATAGTCCTCACTTCCATGGGTTCTGAATATTCACTTTTGTACCATATTTTCTGTTTTTATGTATTTTGTTCATTTTCTAGCTTTGAGATATAATTGTCATATACCATGTATAAGTTTAAGGTGTACAGCATAGTGATTTAACTTACATACATTGTAAATGATTACCATCATCAGTTTAATTAGCATCTGTCATCTTCTATACATACAATAAAAAGAAAATTCACATGTAATGAGAATTCTTTGGATATACTCTATTAACAATTTGCATACATATATCATACAATAGTATTAACTATCATCTGATGTTGTACTTAGTTCTTATAACTGGATGTTTGGAACTTTTTTTTTTAATTTCTAATTTTTTTATTTTTTATAAACATATAATATATTTTTATCCCCAGGGGTACAGGTCTGTGAATTGCCAGGTTTACACACTTCACAGCACTCACCAAAGCACATACCCTCCCCAAGGACGTTTGGAACTTTTCATCATCATCCAACTTATCCTTCCCCCAATCCCTGATTACAACCACCAATCTCTCTTTTTCTATGACTTTTGTTTGTTTTGATTATATATACAAACATGGTCATACAGTATTTGTTTTTCCCTGACTCATGTCACTTAGTACAATGCCCTCAATCTACATCCAGATTATCACAATTAGCAAAATTTCTTCATTTTTTATGGATGAGTATTTCCGTGTGGGTTTGGGCGTGGGTGTGTACCATAGCTTCTTCGTCCATTCAGTCATTGATGAACATTTAGTTTTTCTCCATGTGTTGGCTATTGTAAATAATAGCATTGTACACATGGGGGGTTAGAGTATCTTTTTAAATTAGTGTTTTTGTTCGTTTCCCACAGATATATTCCCAGAAGTGAAATTGATGGATCATATGTAGTTCTATTTGTAGCGTTTTGAGGCTCATCCATACTCTTCCACAGTGGCAATACCAGTTTACAGTCCCACCAGTAGTGTCCATCCCTTTTCTCCACATCTTCTCCAGCATTTATCTCTTGGCTTTTTGATCATGGCTTTTCTAACCAGTATGACATGAAATCTGATTGTGGTTTTGATTTGCTTTTCCATAATGACTAGTGATGTTGAGCATCTTTTCATAGACCATGTCTTTTTTTTTGGATAAAATGTCTATTCAGATCATTTGACCATTTTTTACAGATTTTATTTATTTATTTGACAGAGACAGAGAACAGAAGCAGGAGGAGTAGGAGAGGGAGAAGCAGCTCATGGCTTGAGCTGAAAGCAGCCGCTTAATGACTGAGCCATCCATTGCTTTCATTTGACCATTTTTTAATTTGGATTTTTTTTCTATTGAGTTGTATGAGTTTATTATGTATTTGGGATATTAACCCTCTATCAGATAGATGGTTTGCAAATATTTTTCTCATTCAATACATTGTCTTTTCACTTTGTTGATTGTTTTCCTTTTGCTGGGTAGCTTTTTCTTTGATGTATTTCTATTTATTTATTTTTTTAATTTTATTGCTTATGCTTTAGCTGTCATGTCCAAAAAATCATTGCTAAGACCCATGTCAAAATTTTTTCCTATTTTTTCTTGCTAGGAGGTTTAAGGTTTTAGGTCTTAAATTTAAGTCTCAATCCACTTAGTTTTTTTGTGTCTATAATATAGAGGTCAAGTTTCATACCTTTATTTGTGTCCTTGATTATGTTCAATAAAGTCTTGTAATTTACATCACACATATTTCACTTCCTTGGCTAACTTTATTCCCAAGTATTTTGTTATTTGGATGCTATTAGGAATGATGCAGTGTCCTTCTGTATCTCTGACTACAGTCTTTGGTTTAAAATCTAATTTATCTGATATGAGAATTGCTACCCCACTTTCTTTTGAGGTCTGTTGGCATGAAAGATGCTTCTCCATCCCTTCTCTTTCAGTCGGGATGTATTTTTAGGCTCCAAATGTGTCTCTTGTAGACAGTGTATGGACAGGTGCTGTTGTTTTATCCAACCTGCAACCCTGCGCAATTTTATGGGAATATTTAGAAAAGAAACTGTTTCCTTTTTATTTATTTTTCAATTGAAATAAAATTGACATACAATACTCTATTAGTTTCAGGTTGTACCTCGTAGTGATATGACACTTTTATACATTACAAAATGGTCACCACAATAAGTCTAGTTACTATTTGTCAACATACAAAATTATTTCAATATTATTGACTGTACTTTCAATACTATTGACTACATTGATCTATGTAGTACCTTACCTGTGATTGACTTATTTTATAACTGAATGTTTTTACCTTTTAATCCTCTTTATGTGTTTTTTTTTTTCATCTCCCACCCCTTTACCCTCCGGTAACCAACAGTCTCCTGAATCTGTGATTCTGTCTCCAGTTGGTTTCTTTTGTTGGTTTTGTACGTCAGATACCACATAAAAGTGAAATCCCATGGCATGTGTCTTTCTCTGGACTTAAGTCATTTGGTAATACCCTCAAGTCCATCTATATAATTAAAAATGGCAAGATTTTATCCCTTTTTAGGGATGAGTCATATTCCTGTGTGTGTGTGTGTGTGTGTGTACCTCATCTTTATCCATTGATCTACTGATGGACACAGGATGTTTATATATCTTAGCTATTTAGATAATGTCACAATGAACATAAAGGCATGTGTATCTTTTTTAATTAGTGTTTTTGTTTTCTTCAGACAAATACCCAGAAATAGATTGGGTGGATTTTATGGTATTTCCATTTCTATTTTTTGAGGGACCTTTATACTGCCTTTGAGGGACCTTCAACTCCCGCACCAGTTTATATTGTTACCAACAGTGCCTGAGGGTTTCCTTTTCTCCAAATCCTGCCCAACCCGTGTTATTACTTTTTTAAATACTAGCATTCTGACAGGTTAGAGGTGATCTCATTGTGGTTTTGATTTGCATTGCATATCTTTTCATGTGTCTGTTGGCTGTTATAGGTGTTCTTTTAAAAAATATATTTTCAGATTCTCTGCCCAGTTTTTAATCAATTATTTGGGGGTTTTCACTGTTGAGTTGTATGAATACTTCATTTATTTGGATATTAATACCTTATCAGATATGTTATTTGCAGATATCTCTTCTCATTCAGTAGGTAATCTTTTAATTTTGTTGATTATTTCCTTTTCTGTACTAAAACATTTTACTTTGATGTAGTCACAGTTGTTTATTTTTGTTTTTATTGCATTGGCTGAGGATACAGTTCCAAAAGAATATTCCTAAAACAGATGTCCAAGAGATTACTACCCTTTTTTTTTTTTTTAGGAGTTTTATGGTTTCAGGTCTTACATTCATGTATTTAATTTGTTTTTAGTTTATTTTTTATATCATGTAGGAGAGTTGTCTGGTTTCAGTCTTTTGCATTAGCTGTTCAGTTTGCGGAGCACCATTTATTGAAGGGACTGTCTTTTTTCCACTATATATTCTTGTTTCCTTTGTTATAAATTAACTCACCATGTAAGGGTTTTATTTCTGGGCCCCCTATTCTGTTTCATTGATCTATAGCTGTTTCGTGAGAGTACCACACAGTTTTGATAACTACAGTTCTGTAGCATACTTTGTTAACAATTGCAGATCATCTCTGTCAGCCAGGCAGTTGGCCCAGATATCCAGGACCCAGCCCCAACTTCACCGCAGCCCCTGAGCTTCTCACTCTGACTCCTATAAAGTGAGCATGTTGTCCTCACACAGAGGGACTTTCACATTGTGTTTGCTAAAGCAGCTCATGTGGTCCATGAACTCCATATACACCTGTGTGCACTATCTCTGGCCCTGCCCAGCACCTTGGTGACCTTGGCCAGCTTAATGAGCTTGGGCTGCACAGGGCTCACTTAGTGGTATACTTTGTAATCTAAGATTGTGGTGCCTCCAGTTTTGTTCTTATTTCCCAAGGCCGTTTTGGCTAGTAGGGATCCTCTGTGGTTTTATACAAATTTTAGGATTATTTGTTCTAGTTCTGTGAAAAGTAGTATTGGTATTTTGCTAGGGATTGCATCACATCTGTGGATTGCTGCAGATGGAATGAGCAGTTAAACAATATTCTAATCCACAGATATGACATACATTCCCATAGATTTGTGTTTTATTAGATTACTTTAATCAATATCATATTTTTCCAGAGCACTGTCTTTCACCTCCTTGGTTAAATTTATTCCTAAATATTTTAATATTCTTTTTATGTGATGGTAAATGAGATTTTTTTCATTTCTTTTTTCATATTTCATTATTAATGTATAGAAATACAGGGGCACCTGGGTGGCTCAGTGGGTTAAGCCGCTGCCTTCGGCTTGGGTCATGATCTCAGGATCCTGGGATCGAGTCCCGCATCGGGCTCTCTGCTCAGCAGGGAGCCTGCTTCCCTCTCTCTCTGCCTGCCTCTCTGACTACTTGTGATTTCTCTCTATCAAATAAATACATAAAATCTTTAAAATGCAAACTATTTAAAAAATAAAAAAATAAAAACTTAAAAAAAAAAAGAAATGCAGTGGGATTTTGTATATTAATTTTGTATCCTGCAACTTTACTAAATTCCTTTATTAATTCTAATAGTTATTTGGTAGAGTCTTTATGGCTTTCTATATTTATATCATGTCATCTGCAAATAAGAACATTTTTACTTCTTGACATTTTGAAGTCTTGTTTGCTTATGTATGTGTGTATGTATATAATTGTTTGTAATAGTATCTTATAATCCTTCATACTACTGTAATATTAATTTTAATGTTCTTTTATTTCTTTATATAGTTGAGTCTTGTCTTCTTTCTTGATGTTCTGGCTAAAGGTTTATTGATTTTGTTCATCTTTTCAAAGAAAACCTCTTGGTGTTTTTTTCCCCCAGCCTCAATTTCCTTTATTTCTTCTCTAATTGTTATTATTTCCTTCCTTCTGCTAAATTTAGACTTTGTTTGTTCTTCCTTTTCTAGTGCCTTTAGGTGTAAGGTTAAATTATTTATTTGAGAAGTTTCTTGTTTTTTGAGGTTGGCCTGTATTACTATAGACTTTCCTCTTAGAATTGTTTCTGCAGTGTCCCATAGGTTTTGAAATGTGTTTTCATGTTCACTTGTTTCTGGGTATTTAATTTTTTCTCTTTTTTTTCATTCGAGCCATTGGCTATTTAGTAGAATGTTGTTTAGTCTCCATGTGTTGGTGGTTTTTTTTGGTTTTTCCCTTGTAATTAATTTCTAATGTCATGCTTATTTCATTGGGAAATATGCTTGATATAATCTCAATCTTATATTTATTGAGAATTTTCTTGTGGCCTAACAGGTGATCTATCCTGGAGAATGTTTTGTGTACTGGAAAAAATTTTATTTTTCTGTTTTGGGTTAGAATGTTCTGTTTTTATCTGTTAATTCCATGTAGTCCTGTGCGTCCTTCAAAGCCACTGTTTCCATCTTGATTTTCTACTTGGTTAATCTCTCCATTGATGTAAGCAGAGTGTTAGAGTCCCTTACTATTATTATATTACTGTCAACTTTTCCATTTGTGTCTGTTAATATTGTTTTATGTATTTTGGTGCTCCTATGTTGTGTGCATAGATATTTACAATTGTTATATCCTTTTGTTGGATTGATACCTTTATTATTATGTAATGTTTTTCTGTTTCTTGTTACAGTCTTTATTTTAAAATGTATCTTGTTGGAAATGTTGCTATTTCAGCTTTCTTTTTGTTTCCATTCACAAGCTCTTTTTTTTCGGACTCTGTGCCTTAGGCACTGTCCATAAAACTAGTCAATAAATCATCTTCAGGTATGACCCAGGTTATTTTTTGTTTTCTTCATTTTTTTTAGTATGGTAAAATACACATAAAATTTAATATTTTAACTACTTTTAAGTGTATAGTTCAGGTGTATTAAGTTATATCATTCTGTAACCATCACCATCATCTATATCCAAGACCCATCATCCTGCAAAACCGAGACTAGACCTACTAAACAGTACCTCCTCTGATCCTCTCTTCCCAGCCCCTGGCTACCTCCATTCTACTTTCTGTCTGTATGATTTTAATCTTCCACCTCTGTGCTGGATCTTGGAGATTGTGAGTTTGTATGTGGACCCTTTAAGGGCAGTCTTGATTTCTTATAGCCCTCCCACTCTCCCAGAGTTCCACTGATTTTTTTAAGGACAGACATGTGGAGGCATATCTTTCTGGTGAAGGTGTCAGGACAGACATTGCTCAATACACGGCTTAAACCCCTTTTTCTGAGAGAGGACACCTGTACCATGATATCCCTCCTTGTGGATTGCTTCACTGGGCAGTCCAACCAGATCCTTTCTCTGTCACTTCTGTTCTTCTTGATATGGATTTCTTTTTATATCTTTTGCTTTAGATTGGCTGTTATATTAGTTTTCACAGAGAATTCTGTATATAGTTGCAGCCTCGGTGTGTCTGTGGACATAAGTGAGCACAGGCTCTTCCTACTGCCATTTTGATTGAGCTGCATTATTCTTTAAATGTTTGGTGACATTCATAATTAAAGACATCTAATCCTGGGATTTTCCCTTTGGTTCATTTCTGATTACTGAATCTTCTTACTAGTAATTGGTTAATCCAGATTTTCTATTTCTTCCAAGTCAGTTTTGGTGGTTTGTGTGTTTCTAAGAACTTTTCCATTTCTTCTAGGTTATCCAGCTCTGGAATATATAGTTGTTCATAGGAGCCTCTTAATATACTTTGTTTTCTGTTTTATCAGTGGCATTGTTTCCTTTTTCACTTATATTTTATTGATTTAAGTCTTATGGCTTTTTTCCTTGGTTAGTCAATCTAAAAGGTTTGTCACTTGTCTTTATCTTTCAAAGAACTAACTTGTAGTTTATTTTATTGGTCACTGTTTATGCACACATCCAGTACTCCATGTAATACATGCCCTCTTTTTTTTTTCTAAATATGTGCTCTCCTTAGCACCCCCTGCCAGGCTGACCTATACCCCCACACACCTCCCCTCCCAACCCCTCAATTTGTTTCTCAGAGTCCACAGTCTCTCATGCTTCATCTCCTCCTCCAATTTCCCCCAACTCACTTTTCCTTTCCTTTTCCTAATGTCTTCCATTATGCTCCTTAATGGAGCATATTCCTTATGCTCCACAAGTAAGTGAAACCATAGATAACTGACTTTCTCTGCTTGACTTATTTCACTCAGCATAATCTCATCCAGTCCTGTCCGTGTTGATACAAAAGTTGGGTATTCATCCTTTCTGATGGAGGTGTAATATTCCATAGTATATATGGACCATATCTTTCTTTATCCATTCATCCATTGAAGGGCATCTTGGTTCTTTCCACAGTTTGGCAATTGTGGCCATTGCTGCTATGAACATTGGGGTACATATGGCCCTTCTTTTCACTACATCTATAATTTTGGGGTAAATACCCAGTAGTACTATTGCTGGGTCATAGGGTAGCTCTATTTTTAATTTTTTAAGGAATCCAAATTTTGTTTTCCAAAGCGGCTGTACCAACAGTACATTCCCACCCAAACAGTGTAAGAGGTTTCCCCTTTCTCCACATCCTCTCCAACACTTGTTGTTTACTGTCTTGTTAATCTTGGCCATTCTAACTGGTGTAAAGTGGTATTTCAATGTGATTTTGATTTGAATCCCCCTGATGGCTAATGATGAACTTTTTCCATGTGTCTGTTAACCATTTGTATGTCTTCTTTAGAGAAGTGTCTGTTCATGTCTTCTGCCCATATTTTAACATGATTATCTGTTTTTTGAGTGGTGATTTTGAGGAGTTCTTTGTAGAACTTAGTTATCAGCCCTTTGTCTGTAGTGTCATTTGCAAATATCTTCTCCCATTCCGTGGGCTGCCTCTTTGTTTTGTTGGCTGTTTCCTTTGCTGTGCAGAAGATTTTAATCTTGATGAAGTCCCAAAAGTTCATTTTCACCTTTGTTTCCTTTGTCTTTGGAGACATATCTTTTTTTTAAAAGATTTTATTTATTTATTTGGCAGAGAGAGAACACAAGTAGGCAGAGAGGCAGGCAGAGAGAGAAGGGGAAGCGGGCTCTGTGCTGAGCTGAGAGGCTGATGCAGGGATCGATCCCAGGACCCTGAGATCATGACAGAGCTGAAGGCAGAGGCTTAACCAACTGAGCCACCAAGGCGCCCCTGGAGACATGTCTTGAAAGAAGTTGCTGTGGCCAATGTTGAAGAGGTTACTTGCCTATATTCTCCTCTAGGATTTTGATAGTTTCCTGTCTCACATTGATGTATTTCATCCATTTTGAGTTTATCTTTGTATATGATGTAAGAGAACAGTCGAGTTTTATTCTTCTATACATAGCTGTCCAATTTTCACAGCACCATTTATTGAAGAGACTGTCTTTTTTACCACTGGATATTTTTTCCTGCTTCATCAAAGATTATTTGACCATAGAGTCAAATAATTTGACCATAGAGGGTCCATATCTGGGCACCCTACTCTATTCCTTTGGTCTGTGTATCTGTTTTTGGGCCAGTACCATGCTGTCTTGGTGATCACAGCTTTGTAGTAAAGCTTGAAATCAGGCAACGTGATACCCCCAGCCCTATTTATCTTCTTTGACATTTCCTTAGTGATTTGGAGTCTTCTCTGGTTCCATACAAATTTTAGGATTCTTTGTCCCAACACTGAAAAATTTTGCTATTATTATGATCAGGATGGCATTGAAAGTATAGATTGCTCTGGGAGCACTGAGTGTTGTACATAAAAAATGAATCTTGGAACACTGCATCAAAAACAAATGAAGTATTTTATGGTGACTAACATAACACAATAAAAAAAAAGTCTAGGGGACCAATAAAGGAATATTACTTTGAAAATTAAAAAAAGGAATAATAATAATTTGTTTGAAAATATGCCTGTCTTTTCTATTTTCATAATTTCTATATTTCGCAACTTAGAACAGCTTAGAGATAATCACATATTATTTCCTCCAATTCTTGGACTGGTCATCATGTGTACATATTGAGCATATTTTACTGTACTATATTGTATAATATTACACTACTAAACAAAATTTGTTTATATTGTATAGATTTTGTTTACATACATTTTGTTTGCATACTAGGAATTTTTACTTTCTTTTTTTCCTTTTTACATTGGGGTATATTAGTTTCAGATGTACAACACATTGATTTATGTAAATATTGTGAAAGGATCACCATAATAGGTCTAATTATCATCCATCACCACATATTTATATCTTTATTTTCTTTTTTATTGCATAGTAATACACACGTGCACACATATATACAAACACACACGTACCACATCTTCCTTATCCATTGATGAGTCAATGAACATTTGGGCTTCTACCATAATTTGGCTATTGTTGTATAATGTTGCTATAAATGTTGGGGTGCAAGTATCCTTTCAAATCAGTATTTTTGTATCCTCTGGGCCATAAAGAGAATGAAATCTTGACATTTACAATAATGTGGATGGAGCTAGAGTATTATACTAAGTGAAATAAGGCAGTCAGAGGAAGACATATACCATATGATCTCACTTGTTTGAACCATCCTTGAGTCATCATTGCATCCCTGGAGTAAATTCTTTTGTAAAAAGATTTTGTTTATTTATTTATTTAAGAGCATGAGAGTGCAAGGAGAGGAATAAGGAGAGAAGCATAAGCAGATTCTGCACTGAGCAGGGAGCCTGATATGGGGCTCAGTACCCTGAGATCATGACCTGAGCAAAATCAAGAGTTGGATGTGTTTAACCAACTGAGCCACAACCCAGGCTTTCCCCCAGAATAAATTCTTGGACCCTTTGCGTGTTAATTGACCATCTATGTATAGATTTATTTCCAGGCCTTCCACTCTATTCCATTAATCTGTGAATCTGATTTTTTTTGTCAATATAATCCTATTTTGACTAATATAGCTTCACAATATAGTGTGAAATCAGGACATGTGATTTCACCTTTGTTCTTTCTCAACATTGTTTTGATTGTTCAGGGTTTTTAAGTTCCACACAAATTTTAGGATTCTTCTCTGGAACTTGCTTGGGAATTTTCGTAAGAATTACGTGGCTGAAAACAAAACAAAACAACAACAAAAAAACAAACAACAACAACAACAAAAGAATTACATGGCTGTTATGTTGGTTTATTGTTTTGGGTAATATAAACATTTTAATAATAATTTCTCCAATCCATGAGTAACTTATGTCTTTCTATTTACTCGTGTCTTCTGTAATACTCATTAATGTCTTAACAGTTATCAATGTACAGGTATTTTACTTACTTGTTTAAATTTATTCATAGGAATTTTATTCTTGTTCATGAAATTATAAAAGGGATTGCTTTATTATATTTTTTCTGATAGTTAATTATTAGTGTAAAGAAATGCAACAGACTTGGATGTATTGATTTTTTTACCCTGAAACTTTATTGAATTTGTTTATTCACCCTAACAGCTAATTGATGGAATCCTTAGGGTTCTCCTTATGTATCGTCATGTCCCTGCAATGGTGACAATTTTACTTCATTTCCAGTTTAAATGTCTTTTGATTCTTGGCTAGTTGCTTCAGTTAAGACTTGCAAATATATGAAATACAAGTGGTGCGTATGGACATTCTTATCTTGTTACTGATCTTAAAGGAAAAGCTCTCAGCTTTTCACCACTGAGGATGGTATTAGTTGTGGCCTCCTCACATATAGTGTTTATTTTGATGAAGTATATTCCCCTTACACTTACTTTCTTTAGACTTTTTATTATGGAAGGATGTTGAATTTTGTCAAATGATTTTTCTCCATTAATTGAGATACCCATAATTTTAATACTTCATTTTGCTAATGTGGACTATCCTATTGATTGATTTACAGGTGTTGAATTATTCTTGCATCCCTGAATGGTCTTGATTGTTCAAATGTAGTGTTAAATTTGGTTTACTGATATTTTGTTGATGATCTTTTCTTCTATGCTCATCGTGAATTTTTCCCTGTAATTTTCCTTTCCCTGTAATTTTCCTGTAAATTTCCTGTAATTTCTTTCCTTGTCCTTTTGGTATCATGTAGTCCTGGCCTCGTAAAATGAGTTTGGAAGCAATCCCTCCTCTTCAGTTTTTAGAATAGTTTGAGAAGGATTGTTACTCTTTCTTAAATGTTTGGTAAAATCCACCAATGAGATCATTTGGTCTTGACTTTTGTTTCTTTGTAGATTTGTTTCTTTGTTTTTGTTGTATGAGGGGAGAAGGACAGAGGGAGAGAAAATTTTTTTTTTTTTTAGATTTTAGTTATTCATTTGACAGCAGAGATCACAAGCAGAGAGAGGAAGGGAAGCAGGCTCCCTGCTGAGCAGAGAGCCTGACACAGGACCCGGGGCTTGATCCCAGGACCCTCAGATGAGCCGAAGGCAGAGCTTCAACCCACTGAGCCACCCAGGCACCCCAAGAGAGAGAATCTTAAGCAGGTTCCCTGCCCAGTGCAGAGCCCAACATAGGGGTGAACCTCACAACCCTGAGATCATGACCTGAGCCAAAATCAAGAGTCAGATGTTTAACCAACTGAGCCACTCAGGTATTCCTCTTTGCAGGCTTATTAATAGTGACTGAATCTCCTAGCTGGTGATTGATATATTCAGATATTCTATCCTTCCTGGTTCAGTCTCGGTATGTTGTATGTTTTTAGGAATTTGTCCATTTTTCCCTAGATCTTTAAACTTGTCAGCAAATAATTTCTTATGATTAATCCCTTGATACCCCTTGTATTTCTCTGATACCAGTTGTAATGAATAAGTTGATAAGAGAATAAGCTTGAATATATTTAAAAGGTCTACATTTGTACTCACACTACACATAAATTTGGACATATTTCATATTTTTAACTTGTGTATCCATTGTTAAATTACTGTAGCAATAGTTGTTTCTCTACTTTTACTTTTAACCTTTTTACCAGCTGTTTAAGTGATTAATGTACTACCAATTTATATATTTACTAGTGAGATGTATATATTCATATATTTTCTTCTCACTAATTTTTACTCTTTCTTTTCAGCTTAAAGAAGTTCCTTTAAGGGGCGCCTGGGTGGCTCAGTGGGTTAAATCCTCTGCCTTCGGCTCGGGTCATGATCCCAGGATCCTGGGATCGAGCCCCACATTGGGCTCTCTGCTCAGCGGGGAGCCTGCTTCCCTGCACCACCCCACCCCCACCCCACCGCCTGCCTCTCTGACTACTTGTGATCTCTCTCTCTCTCTGTCAAATAAATAAATAAAATCTAAAAAAAAAAAAAAAAAAAAGTTCCTTTAACATTTCTTATAAGGCCAGACTACTGATGTTGCACTCTTGTGATTTTGGCTTGTGCAGGAAACTTTGTCTCCTTCAACTTTGTATGGTGTTTTTAATGGATATATTCTTGATTGGATTTTTTTTTTCCTTTTAGTACTTTGAATATATTGTTTCGCTCACTTTTAGCCTAAAACATTACTGCTGAAAACTGCTTATAATCTTATGTGATCGTCCTTGTATATAGCAAGTTATTTTTTTTTCTTACTGCTTCTCATACTTTCTCCTTGTATTTAACTTTTGATATTTTAACTATAATGTGTCTTTGCATGGGTCCCCTTGGGTTCCTCTTATTTGGAACTCTCTGGGCTTTCTGGATCTGGGTGTGTATTTTTTTCTTAGGTTAGGCCATCTGTGGCCTGATTCCTTCTGATAAGATTTTTGTCCCCTTTTCTCCTTTCTCCTGACACAACTGTAATGTGGTTGTGAGTACACTTGATGTCCCATATTTTCACTTTTTTTCATTCTTTTCCTTTACGTTCCTCTGACTCCACTGCTATGTGTTGAGTAGACCTATCTTTTCATCTGCTGCATCTCGTCTGCTACTAAACTGCTGTAGTGCATTTTTCAGTGCAGTGATTGTATTCTTCTGTGACTTCTGTTTATTACATTCTTAGATATTTTATCTTTGTTGAATTTCTCACTCTGCTTATCTAGTCCCCTCTTGAGTTCTTTGAGCATTTTTATGACCATTACATTGAACTCTGTCAAGTAAATGCCTTATCTCGGCGTCACTAAGATTTTTTTCTGAGATTTTATTTTTTCTTTAATTTAAGGAGGATATTCCTTTGTTTCTTCATTATGCTTGATTCTGTGTTGGTTTCTGTACAATAGATGAAACATCTACCTCTCCCAGTCTTGAAGGAGTGGCCTCATATAGGATAAATTTTATTTTTCAACCCCTGCCTATTCCTTGATTGCCTCTCAAACATTTTCTTTTCAGATTTGCTTCTTTAAAAATGTCTTGTTTTATTCAAGTATAATTAATACAATGTGATATTAATTTCAGATGTACAGTATAACAATTCAACAATTCTGTAGTTTCTCCATGCTCGTCCAGATCAGTAGACTCTTAGTCCCCTTGACCTATTTTACCCGTCCTCTGCCACCTCCCCACTAGCAACTCTATTTGTTCCTGTTTAACAATATTTTCGGTTTGTCTTTTTTTCCCCTGTTCATTTGTTTTGTTTCTTTAATTTCACTTACGAGTAAAATCATATGGTGTTTATCTTTCTCTAACTGACTTATTTTCCTTAGCATTATATCCTCTAAGTCCATCTATGTTGTTGTCAACAGTAACATTTTATTCTTTTTTTTTTTTTTTTTGATGAGTTATATGCCACTTCTTCTTTACCCATTCCTCTATCAGTGGATTCTTGGGCTGCTTCCATAATTTGGCTATTGTAAATAATGCTGCAAAAACATGGAAATGTATATATCATTTCAAATTAACATTTTTCTACTCTTTGGGTAAATAGCCAGTCGTAGAATTACTGGACTATATGGTAATTCTGTTTTGAATATTTTTGAGGAACTTTGATACTGCTTTCCACAGTGTCTGCATGAATTTACATTCCCACCAACAGTGCATGAGCTATATGCAAAAGAATGAAACCAGACCACTTTCTTACACCATACACAAAAATAAACTCAAAGTGGATTAAAGACCTAACTGTGAGACCAGAAACCATTAAATTCCTAGAAGAATATAGGCAGTAATTCTCTGACATTGACTATAGAAACATTTTTCTAGATATGTCTCCTCAGGCAAGGGAAACAAAAGCAAACTTAAACTATCAGGACTATACCAAAAGAAAACTTTATTGCACAGTGAAGAAGCCACCAAAAAAATAAAAAAGCAACCTGCTGAATGGGAGAAGTTTATAATTGACATATCCAGAAGGGGTTAGTATCCAAAATATATACAGAACTTATATAATACCCAAACCCCAAATAACCCAATTAAAAATGGATAGAGGGTCTGAATAGATATCTTTCCAAGGAAGACAAAAAGATAGGCCAACAGACACATGACAAGATGATCAACATCACTCATCATTGGGGACTACAAAATTAAAGTCACCATGAGTGATCACTTTACAGTTGTCAGAATGGCTAAAATGAAAAATACAAGAAATAAGCCTCTTAATTTTAATTATTGAAGCAACCTATTAATTTTTAATAGCTCCCAGTTGTTGAAGTTGTGCCAAGATCTGTCAGCATCCCAAAGGGGGAGGATCTCAGTCAGCACCTAAATTCAGGATAACTGGAAACCAGACTCTCGGGCAGGAGTTTTTAAATTATGCAAATATATACAGTCCTGTTTGAACCATAAGCACTAGCCCTGCTGGCTTATGCCTGAGAACGAAGCTCCAGGATAAGCAAATAGTCCTCTTTTCCTGAAATACTGGATATTTATTTCAGTCTGATGTCTATGCAGGGCCCTAGGTGGGGTAGCCTGCCAAGAACTTTCTTTCCAGTTGTCACAGACCTGTGGGGCCAGGAGCGAGCCCCTCTGGTCACCAGAGCCAGGTAATCAAGGGGCAGCCCTGGGCAGCGGCTGCAGAAACTGGGACATCAGACAGGTTAAAGAGCCTTCCCTCGAATAGATACTGACATGCTGAAGCACAGCAGAGGAGAAGTGAGAAGATCGTGATCATGTCCTCTGAGAGCTCTTGAAAGGCTTACAGTCAACCCTTAGGTATGTGTTCAGAAGTCTTCCCCCTCAAGTTTCAGCTTGGTGATCAATTAAAAGACCTCTTTCACAGAAAGACTGAGCTCTTGAATCTGTTGCCTCTGCTGTGTCCCAAGTGTGGTAGCTGTTTAAGTATTTATTCTCTGTTGGTTATACTTCTGTGGGATCTGAGAATGTAATAATCTTAGCCACCAGAGCCAGGTGTTAAAGATGTGTCTCCTGGTGACAGATGGAAACATTGTGGTGCCACACAAAAGTATAAGCTCTTTTCTGTGAGACAGCAGGAAGCTGGGGTGAGACAGAGGGAGAATGCAGATTGTATCCACCAGCCTCTGCGCCCTGAGCGCAACTCCATGGGCTCATTGTTGCCAAACCAGTTGTCTGCCCCTCGGGCCAAAGCTCCTGGAGAAGTAAATAGGTCTCTCTTTCTCAAAAAGACTGGGTGTGGGTTTCAGTCTGCTCTCTGTGCAGTGTACTGGGGGTGGTGGCCTGCTGAGAACTGCCTTCAGTTGTTGAAGCCTCAGGGGACTTAGCAACACAAGCGCCCTTGGCCTCCAGAGCCAGGCAATCCAGAGCTGTCCCCTGGATGGCAGCCACAAAATCTGGGGCATCAGACAGGGCTTAAAAGCTCCCCTCTAGGAGATACTTGTTCTCTGGAGTGCTGCCTAGGAAGAGTGAGCAGGTGGCACCTAAAGCCTCAAGTGAAGCAGATGGGGAGAAGGTTCTTGAAAGAGTCCTGCCTTTACCAACAAAGTGCATTTAGATTGCATTTTTGAGAAAAACAGTTTTTTTCTTTGACACTTTGCTTCGTGTTGGCTCACCACTCTATTGCTGAGGAGGTCCCTAGTGGCTCTTTCACCCTATCTGAGGACGTCCGTGCTCCCATACTGGGGAGGTAGCCTGACCTCTGATATCTTGAACTTACTGTATCTTACAGCTGGGCTAGATGATGAGTTTAACACGAAAGACACAACTCAGTGACAACCATCTAGAACCTATGCACTGGGACAGGAGAATGGAGTCTGTACTCTCTCCGGACATGCTGACCTCTCAGCACTTCAACATCTTCACGAGCCACGAAACTTGTGTTATTTATTTTTTTTATCATTCTAAAGAACTTTTTGTTGAATTATAATATACATACAGAATAATGCACATGTCGTGACTGTATAGCTTAATATGTTTCCACAAACTAAACAAATCCATGTAAACAGTACTTGGATAACAAAGCAGAATTCCCAGCACACCAACCTTTCGTTCACTGCCACCCCTGCGCCACCAAATGCAAATGTCCTAACTTCTAACAACATAAATCACATGGTTTTTAATCATTTTTTCTATGTATTTAAGGAACAAGTTTACACATTTCTCTCAGTTCTCTACTTCTGGCAACTGCCATTCTGTTTTTGTGTACCTATGACGTTGGCTTTTTTGTTGTTGTTAACATTTCCCACAGAGGTAAGGTACTGTCATTCTCTCTCTGACTTTTTTCACTTACTTAGCATCATGCCCTTGAGATCCATCCATGTTGTTGCAGTGGCATAATCTTGTTCTTTTTCATTGCTCAGTAACCTTTCACTGTTACACATGTTCTTCATTCATACATTGATGGACACTTAGGTCATTTTCATATCTGGGCTCTTGTAAAAAATGCTGTAGTAACCACGGCAGTGCACGTTTACATGGCCACCAACAGTGCACCAAGGGTTCATTTTTCTCTACGTTTGCCGCTAGTTATTTCTTGCTTTTTTAATGATAGCCATTCTAACATGTGTGAGATGATATTTCAGTTTGCATTTCCCTGATGATTAATGATGTTGAGCATCTTTTCATGTGTGTATTGGCCATCTCTTATGTCATCTTTGAAAAAATGTTTATTCAAGTATTCTTCCCATTTTTGAAGTTGAATTGCTTGTGTGTTTTTTCTATTTAATTATATTTACATATTTGGATATTAGCCCCTTATCAGCTGTATGATTGGCCAATATGTCCTTCCATCAATAGGTTTCTTTTTCCCTTTGTTGATGGTCTCTTTGCTGTGCAGAAGTTTTTCATTTGATGTAGTCCTACTTGTTTATTTTTGCTTTTGTTACATCGCTTTTGCATTAAATCCAAAAAATTAGTGCTAAGACTAATGTCCAGAAGTATACCTTATGTTCCTCAGAGAGTTTTATATTTAAATCTCTAAACTATTGATGTTATATCTTGCAATTTTACTGAAATCATTTATTAGTTTTAATAGTTTTTTGATGGAGTCTTTAGGCTTCTCTCTATATAATATTGCGCCTTCTGCAAATAGTAACAGTTTTATTTCTTCCTTTCTGATTTGGATATCTGTTATATATTTATTTTTCTTTCTTAGTTGCTCCAGCTATGATTTCCACTACTATGCTGAATAAAAGTTGAAAGAGTGTGCATCTCCTTCTTGTTCCTGATCTTAGAGAAAAAGCTTGCAGCTTTTCACTATTTAGTAGGATGTTAGCTGTGGGCTTGTTATATGTAGCCTTTATTATTCCAAAGTATGTCTCCTCTCTACTCACTTTTTTAGAGTTTTTTTTTCATAATGAATGTTAGATTATTGTCAAAGGCATTTTTGCATCTATTGAGATGATTATATAATTTTTATACTTTATTTTGTTAATGTGGTGTTTCACAGTGACTGATTTAGAGATATTGAACCTTCCTTCTAGTCCCATAAAAAATCACTTGTGTTGTATAATCCTTGTATAACAATGTATTGTTTTTTAAAAATATTTTATTGAGAATTTTGCACCTATCTTATTCTGGCATATTGGCCTATAATTTTCTTGTATCTTTATCATATTTTGGCATCAGAATATTGTTGATCCCATGAAATAAGTATATGGTGATTCTCTCTTCTATTTTTTGGAAGAGTATGAAAAAGAAAGGGTCCAATTCTTTGAATGTTTGGCAAAATGTACCAGGGAAGCAGTTTGGTCTTAGACTTTCGGTTTTGGGGGAGGTTTCCCCCTACTAATACAGCATTTTTTTAAAATAATAATAAAATTAAAAGTTTTTTTTAAAGTAGTTTAACAAATTCCAACTGAACCCTTAGTCATGTCAGTAACTACATATCACCCCCTTTACAATAAATACACTTTGTGTTATCAGACAACATGAGTTTCTTTTTTTTAGAATTTTATTATGTTAGTCACCATACCATACACTTTTTTTTTTTAGATTTATTTAATTATTTGACAGATCACAAGTAGGCAGAGAGGTAGGCAGAGAGAGAGAGAGGAGGAAGCAGACTCTTCGCGGAGCAGAGAGCCCTAAGTGGGGCTCGATCCCAGGACCCTGAGATCATGACCTGAGCCAAAGGCAGAGGTTTTAACCCATTGAGCCACCCAGGCGCCCCCCCCCCCCCATACACTCTTCTTATTAGTAAAAGGCCTATTCAGAGTTTCTACTTCATCATGACTCAATCTTGATAGATACTGTGTTTCAGGAATTTATCTGTTCTGTTGCCCAATTTGTTGGTATATAATTTCTATAGTAGTTTCTCATAATCCTTTGTATTTCTGTGGTATTGGTTATAACATTTATTTTATTTTTCAAATTTATTTTTGTCCTTTTTTGGTGAGTCTCTCTAAAGAACAAGCTTTTAATTTTATTGATATTTTCTATAGTTTTTTTTTTTTTTTAACTTAAATTTTAGTTAGTGAACATACAGGGCAATATTGGTTTCTGGAGTAGAAGTCAGCGATTCGTCACTTACATACAATACTCCGTGTTCATCACAAGTGCCTCATCCACCATTAATAGTCAGCAACCGTTTAGCCCATCGCTCCGTTCCTTCTTCATCAACCTTCAGTTCGTTCTCTATTGTTAAGAGTTTCTTATGGTTTGTTTCTCTCCTTTTTATCTTTTGCCCTTTTCCATATGTTCATCTGTTCACTTTCTTAAATTCCATATGTGAATAAGATCATATGGTATTTGTCTTTCTCTTACTGACTTATTTCACTTAGCATCATACACTCTAGCTCCATCCATGTCATTGCAAATGACAAGATTTCATTTTTTGATGACTGAGTAATATTCCATTGTGTGCGTGTATACTCATACACACACACGTGCACACACACACACACACCCCTTTATCCATTCATCAGTTGGTGGACATTTGGGCTCTCTCCATAGTGTGGCCACTATAATGCTGCCATAAACATCAGGATACATGTACCCCTTCAAATCTGTATTTGAAAGGTCTAAATGGGGCGCCTGGGTGGCTCAGTGGGGTAAGCCGCTGCCTTCGGCTCAGGTCATGATCTCAGGGTCAGTCCTGGGATCAAGTCCCGCATCGGGCTCTCTGCTCAGCAGGGAGCCTGCTTCCCTTCCTCTCTCTGCCTGCCTCTCTGCCTACTTGTGATCTCTCTCTGTCAAATAAATAAATAAAATCTTAAAAAAAAAAAAAAAAGGTCAATGTTAGATAGGAAACCGTCAGAATCCTAGAGGAGAACACAGGCAGCAACCTCTTTGATATCAACCATAGAAAATTCTTACTAGACACATTGCCAGAAGCAAGGGACACAAACAAAAATGAACTATTAGGACTTCATCAAAATAAGTAGCTTCTTTATGAATGAAGGAAACACCAAAATTAAAAAAAAAAAAAACGCCTACAGATTGGGAGAAGATATTTGTAAATTATGTATCTGATAAGGATACAAATCTATAAAGAATTTGCCAAACTCAACACCCCCCAAATAAATAATACAGTTAAGAAAAGGGCAGAAGACACGAATGGACATTTTCCCAAATAAGACCTCCAGATGGGTAACCAACACATGAAAAGATTCTCAACATCACTCATCATCAGGGAAATACAAATCAAAACCATGACGAGATATCGCCTTACACCTGTCAGAATGGCTGAAATTAACAACACAAGAACAACAGGTGTTGGTGAGGATGTGAAGAAAGGTGAACCCTCTTACATGTTGGTGGGAAGGCAAACTGGTGTAACCACTCTAGACAGCAATATGGAAATTCCTCAAAAAGTTAAAAATAGAACTACCCTTTGATCCAGCAGTTGTACTGCTAGGTATTTTCTATAGCTTTTAACATTTTTTTCTGTTTCATTTATTTCTGTTCTGTGTTATTTTCTTCTTAGTACTAATTTGGGACTTTGTTCTTTTTCTAGTTCCTTGAGATGTGAAGTTAGGTTGTTATTTGAGATTTTTCTTGTTTCTTCAGGTTGTCATTATTTTCATGAACTTTACTCAACTGCTTTTTCTGTTTCCCAGAAATTTTCTGGCATGTTAAGCCTTCATGCTGTTTGTCTCAGGTATTATATTTCTCTTTTGATTTCTTTTTTGACCAAAAACATGCTTTAATCAGTCGTATGTGTTTAATCTCCATGTATTCTGAATTTTCTAGTTTTCTAGTTTTCTTCATGTAATTGATCTCTAAGTTTTATACCATTATGGTTAGAAAAGATACTTGGTATGATTTCAATGGCCTTAAGTGTATTAAGACTTGTTTTGTGACCTAAAATATGATCCATCTTGGTAAATGTCCTACGTGCACTTGAGAAAAACGTGAAACCTGCTGCCTTTGGATAGAATCTTCTGTAGATATCTGTTAGTCCATCTGGTCTAATATGTCATTTAAGATTGATGTTTCATAATAATTTTCTGTCTGGGTGACCTATCCATTGATAGGAGTGGGATATTGCATTTCCTTACTCTATTGTATTGCTGTCTCTTTCTCCTATTAGGTGCTGTAACTGGGCTGCATAAATATCTTCCAATGTTATATTCTAGTGTTGGATTGATATTATCATTATGTAATTCTCTTGGTATTTTTATATAGTCTTTGTTTTAAGGTCTATTTTATCTGATAAAAAGATGGCTACTCCAGTTTTCTTATGGTTTCCATTTGCTCGAAGTAACTTTTTCCATCCCATCATTTGTAGTCCGTGTCCTTATGTCCTAGTGAGTCTCTTGTAGGAAGCATATAGATGGGTCTTGTTTTTTATTCAGTCAGCCACATTATGTCTTTTTATTGGATAATCTAGTCCAATTATACTTAAAGTGACTATTGATAGGCAAGTGCTTTTCGCCATTTTACTAATTACATTCCGGCTGTTTTGATGTTTCTCTCTGCTCCTTTCTTCTTTCTCTCTCATGGTGTGATGACTTTGCTTAGTGCTATGCCTACATTCCTTTCTCTTTTGTAGATTTACAATAGATTTTTATGTGGTTACTATGAGGCTTACAACATGAATATAGCAGTCTATATCAAGTTAATAAGTACTTAAGCTTGATTCCATTCTAAACTTCAGGATTTTTACTATGTCTTCACTTTTTGCTTTTTATGTCAATTTTTACCTCTTTTTATCTTATGTATTCCTAAATTAATGTAATCATACTTATTTTTACCACTTATGTCTTTTAACCTTTATGCTAGCTTTAAAAGTGGCTAATCTGTCTTTATTATATATTTATCTTTCAGTCTAGATTTATTCTTTCTTATACGCTCTTAATTATTGTTTTTCTTTTCAGCTTAGAGAAGTCCCTTTAAAATTTTTGAAAGACTGGTTTAGTGGTGGTGAACTCCTTTAGCTTTTGTTTGTCTGAAATAGTCTATCCTTCAATTGTGAATGATAACATTGCACAGTAGAGTGTTCTTGGTCATTTTTTTTTTTTCCAGCACTTTACTTTTTCATGCCATTCAGTTCTACCTTGCAGTGTCTCTGCTGAAGGATTTGCTGATATCTTATGGGGGCTTCCTGGCACATAACATCTTATTTTTCTCTTAATGCTTTTAAGAGTCTCTTCTTTAACTTTTGACATTTCAGTTATGATGTCTCTTGGTATGGGTCTCTTTGGGTTTATCTTCCTTGGAACTCTATGGGCTTCCTAGATCTAGATGTTTGTTTCCTTCCCCAGGTTAGGGAAGTTGTCATCCATTATTTCATAGAGTAAGATTTCTGCCCCTTTCTGTCTTTTCGTGGCTTGGAATCTCATTTCTTTTTAGCACTGAGTAATAATTCATTGTCTGGAGGCAGTTTCATTTCCTTAGCCATTCACATACTGAAGCACATTGGGTTGTTTCTGTATTTTGGTAATTATGAATAAAGCTGCTATTAAAATCTGTGTGCTGATTTTTGTGTGGACATAAATTTTCAACTCCTTTGGATAAATTACCAAGGAGTGTGAGTGATTTGTCAAGAAACCAGCAAACCATTTTATTCCATTTTGCATTCCTACGAGTAGTGAAAGAGACTTCCTGTTACTCCTCATCATTTGGTGTTGTCAGTGTCTGGATTTTTGTCATTTTAATAAATGTGTACTGATATCTCACTGTTGTTTTAATTTGTATTTCCCTGATGACACATTATGTGAGACATGTTTTTGTATGTTTATTTGCCATCTGTATATCTTTTTAGAGGAATGGTCTTTTAAGTTTTTCTTCCATTTATAAACAATGTTTACTTTCTTATTGTTGAGTTTTAAGAGTCTTTTCTGTATGTCAGATACCATCCTTTACAAATGTGTCTCTTGAAAATTTTTTCTCCTAGTAAGTAGCTTTTGTCTCATTATCTTCATATTGTCTTCCACAGTTCAGAATTTGATGAAATCCAGTTTATCATTTCTTCTATCATAAATCGTGTCTTTGGTATTGAATCTAAAATGTCAATTCCTTATCCTAGGCCATTTAGGTTTTCTCCTGTTGTTTTCTAGTTTTAAAGTTTTAGATTTTACATTTATGTCTGTGATCCTTCTTAAGATCATTTTGTGAAGAATGTAAGGTCTGTGTCTAGATCTTCTCTCTCTCTCTCTCTCTCTCTCTCTCTATCTTTATTTCAATGTCCAGTTGTTTCAGCACCATTTTGTGGGAGAGATGATTTTTGGTCCATTGCCTTTGCTGTATTGCCTTTGTTCCTTTGTCAAAGATCAACTGAATATATTTTGGGGGATCTATTTCTGGGCTCCCTATTCTGGTCCATTTATCTATTTGTCTATTCTTTCACCAATTATGGACTGTCACCAGTTATGGATTATTATAGTTATGAATTAACGATCACCAAGTTAATCTTGTTAACTGTTGCTTGAAAGTAAGTCAGGTAGTGTCAAAACTCCAACTTATTTCTTATCATTGAATAGTGTGGAATAGTGAGTCTTTTGTCTCCATATAAATTTAGAATCTGTTTGTTGATATCCATAAAATAACTTGCAAGTATTTTGACTGGATTGAATCTATAGACTATTTTGGGAAGAACCGACATGTTGACAACACTGTGTCTTCTTTGTAAACATGAAGTATCTCCCCATCTATTTAGTTCTTTTTTGATTTCATTCATTAGAGTTTTACAGGTTTCCTCACTGACCTCTTGAACATAGATTTTTAAAAGATTTTATTTATTTATGACAGAGAGAGATAGAGAGGGAACACAAACACAGGGGAGCTGGAGAGGGAGAAACAGGCTCCTCACTGAGCAGGAAGCCCAAAATGGGGTTTGGTCCCAGGACCCTGGACCTTGACCTGATCCAAAAGCAGAAATTTAATGACTGAGCCACCCAAGCACCATGGGCTTAAACATATTTTGCCCAACTTAAGTTTTTCTTAAAAACTAAGTTTTTAAGGTTAATATTTAGGGTTAGTGGGTGCTAATGTAAACAGTATTATTTTTAATTTTTAGTTCTACTTGTTCATTCTAAGTATACAGGAAAAAAACTGACTTTTATATTAATCTTGTATCCAGAAATCTTGCTTTAATTGCTTGTTAGTTCCAGAAGGGGTTTGGTTGGTTGGTTGGTTGTTTTGATCATTTATCTCACTTTTTCTACATAAAAGATGATGTCATTTGCAAAGGCAATTTTATATTTTCTTTCTTGGTAAATGTAATTTTAGCATTCTAGCATTAGCTAGAACTTCTATCATGATGTTGAAAAGGAATAGTAAGAGAGAATATTATATCTTGTTCCTGAACTTAGTGGGGAAGTTTTGAATTTTTTACTGATAAATATAATGTTAGTTTTCAGTTTCTTTGTAGAAAGTCTTTATAAAGTCGAGGAAGTTCCCCTCTTCCTACTTTATTGAGAATGTATGGGTTTTTTTTTATCTTTTTTTTATTTTATTTTATTTATTTTATTTGACAGAGAGAGATCACAAGTAGGCAGAGAGGCAGAAGGGGGAAGCAGGCTCCCTGCCGAGCAGAGAGCCCGATGCGGGGCTCGATCCCAGGACCCTGAGATCATGACCTGAGCCGAAGGCAGCAGCTTAACCCACTGAGCCACCCAGGCGCCCCAAGAATGTATGGTTTTACTCTAAAGTTCATAAGCTCATTGAAAAAAAAATCACTCAGTGAAAATTCTTTATTTTCCAGAATATATAAGATTGAGACAATCTCTTCTTTGTGTATTTAGTAGTAATTTGCCTGGGGGTTGTGTGTGTGTGTGTGTGTGCACGTGTGTGCGTGCATGTTCATGTGTGTGCATTTTCAAATGGTTTTAGTTTTATTCAGATATTCTTTTCTTTTTGATCAGTTTCATTCGTTTATTTTTGACATTTTTGCTCTATTCCCTCTCTAAGCTTTTCAGAATAAAGTCAGTGGCCAGTGACAGATGGAGCAATCTAAGCTGTAGAGTGCTGAGAACACTGAAGTCCCTGAATACCTCCTTTTCCTGAACAACCATTTCTCCATGCAACATGGGTTGTTTTTTTTTTCATAACAGACAAGATAATGTGGAATGCAGCCACATAATTGTAGAATACATGACCACCAGGAAAAATATAAGCATAAAGTCTGTAAACCTCTCACAGCTGCTTCGTTTTACATATTTGAGCAAAACTACAAACTCTTGTCCCCCACCCTTATATTGACCACACTCAGGCTCTACCCAGGTATCTCTTTTAAGGTCTGTATAACCTCCCACGTGGTCCTTAAGTGATGTCCACTTGGATACTCAAATCACTGCTCTTCAATCCATTTGAGACGTTAGCATATTATTTTATAGGGAGATGTTTGGTCACTGACACCATCATGTTGAGCTCCTTACCTATGCAGTCTTTCCTTGGTGAAAGGAAGGTTTTTCCCCCAAGCTGTAAACAAATGGAAGTATATTCCCAAGGTTAATTGTGTCAATAACCAACTGGCAGTCTTTTACTGTACAGATAGTGGTTTGTGTTGAACCTGCTTGTATTCTAACCTCTAGTTGTTGTACTTGGCTCTGATTTTTATGTAAGCCTGTTTATTTTTTTTCCTGAATTATACCTTCTTATTCTAATATTATACCGGATCAACTTTTATATTTTCTTTTATTTTTTATCAAGTTCTTATTGTTAATTTCACATGTTATCAAAAATATCTCAACATTTAAAACTTAGAGTTGTAAAAATGTATGTAGTATGTATGTAGAGTTGTATGTAGTATATAGTAGAGTTGTATGTATGTAGTATGTGGAGTTGTAAAAATGTATGTAGTAAAATGTATATAAAAATGTCAAAACTTTTCCCTTTCCAACTCTACTACTTTTTTTTGCTTTCTTTTCTTCCTCCCTTCATTAAACTTTCAGAAATTTCCCTATTTTATCAGTGTTCTCAATCATCTTTTGATTAGTGGATTTTTTTCATTTCTTTATGTTTTTATTTTTCCAGTTTTATTGAGATACAATTGGTATGTAAGTAAGTTTAAGGTATACAGTATAATGGTTTTAACTACATATATTGTGAGATAATGACTGCAGTAAGTTTAGTTCATATTCATCATTTCATATGGATACAATAAAGAGAAAAAGAAAAAAAAATTTTTTTTAGTAATATCTACCCCTAATGTAGGGCTTGAACTCATGACCCTGAGATCAAGAGTTGCATGCTTTTCCAACTGAGCCAGCCAGCCACCCCAAAAAGAGAAATTTTCACTATGATGGGCACTCTTAGGAGTTATTCTTTTTTTTTTTTTTAAGATTTTATGTATTTATTGGACAGACAGAGATCACAAGTAGGCAGAGAGGAGGAAGCAAGCTCCCTGCTGAGCAGAGAGCCCAATGTGCCCTGGGATCATGACCTGAGCCAAAGGCAGAAGCTTTAACCCACTGAGCCTCGCAGGCGCCCCAGGAGTTAGTCTTTTAATAACTTCCCTATAGCAGTGTTAACTATAGGCCTCATGATGACATGTTGAACATTATAATCCTGGCATTTATTTATCTTATAACTGGACATATATAAGTGAGATTATATGGTATTTGTCTTTCTCTTTCTGACTTACTTCACTTAGCATATTCTCTCAAGGTCCATCCATGTAGTCACAGATGGCATATTTCCTCATTTTTTATGACTGAATAGTAGTCTATTATACATAGAAATACATATATTTACAAATCTTATATATCATAGATATGAGGATTGGATATTTACATGCAAAAGACTAAAACTAGACCCTTATACTACCACAACTTCTTTATACATTCATTCCTTGTTGGATACTTAATTTGGTTTCATGTTTTGGCTATTGTAAATAATGTTCAGTGAATACACAGATGCAGGTATCATTTCAATTTGAGGTTTTCATTTCCTTTGGATATATGTTTAGAAGTGGAATTGCTGGATCATATGCTATTTCTGTTTGTTTTGGGTTTTTTTTTTCAGTTTTTTAAATTTCATATAATTAACATTCAATGTTTTGTTGGTCTAATGTGTACAATATAGTGACTCAACAATTCTATACATTATTCACTTCTCATCATGGTAAATGTACTCTTAATTTCCTTCACCTATTTCAACCATACCCACCTCCAGTGTGGTATCCACCAGTTGTTCACCTATATTTATAAGTCTGGGTTTTATCTCCTTTTTTCTTTGCTCTTTTATTTCTTAAATTCCACAAATGTGTGAAATCATATAGTATTTGCCTTTCTCTCTCTGAATTATTTCACTTTGCATTATAACCTCTAATCCATCCATGCTGTTGCAAATGGCAAGATTTCATTTTTTATGGTCAAATAATATTCGTGTGTGTGTGTGTGTGTATTCCACTTTTTCTTTATCCATATCCATTCATCTATTGATGGGCACTTGGATTACTTCCACAATAAGACTATTGTAAACAGTGCTGTAGTAAACATAGGGGTGCATATATCACTTTGAATTAATATTTTTGCATTCTTTTGGTAAATACCCAGCAGTGGAATTACTGGATCATATGGCAATTCTATTTTTAATTTTTTGAGGAAGTTCCATTCTGATTTCCACAGTGGCTGCTTTAGTTTGCATTCCCAGCAATAGTACACAAGGTTTCCCTTTTTTCCACATTCTTGATAAAATTTCTTTCTTATGTTTTTGATTTTAGCCATTCTGACAGGTGTGAGATAAACTTCACTGTGGTTTACATTTGCATTTCTCTGATGACTGATGTTGAACATTTTTCATGTGACTGTTGGCTATTTGTATGTCTTCTTTTCAGAAATATCTCTTCCTATCTTCTGCCCATTTTTAATTGGATTGGTTGTGCTTTTTGTTGAGATGTGTTGAGATGTTTAAGTTCTTTACATAGTTTAGATATTGTCCCCTTATTGAATATATCATTGTAAATACCTTCTCCTATTCTGTAGGCTATCTTTTAGTTTTGTTGATTATTTCCTTTGCTGTGAAGAGGGTTTTTATTTTAATGTATTCCCAGTAGTTTACTTTTGCTTTAGTTTCCCTTGCCTTAGGAGATATACCTAGAAAAATGTTGCTATGGCCTATGCCAGAGAAATTACTACCTGTGTTTGTTTTGAGTTAACTTTTGTGTGTGGTGTGAGAAAGTGGTCCAGTTTCAGTCTTTTGCATGGAGCTTTCCAGTTTTCCCAACACTATTTGTTGAAGAGACTTTTTCTGTTACCCATTGCCTTCTTTGTCAAAGACTAATTGACCATGTAATTGTGGGTTTCTTGGGCTCTCTCTTCTATGCCATTGAACTATGGGCCTATTTTTGTAATGAAATAATACTGTTTTGATTACTACAGCTTTGAAGTATATCTTGAAATCTAGGATTGTGATATCTTCAGTTTTGTTCTTTTTCATGGTTGCTTTGGCTTTGGGCGGGGGTCTTTTGTGTTTCCATACAAATTGTACAATTACTTATTCTAGTTTTGGTATCAGGGTAATGCTGTTCCAAATTCAAAATGAATTTGGAAGCTTTGCTTTCTCTTCTATTTTTTTTAATAGTTTGAGAAAAATAGGTATTCAGCTCTTCCTTAAATGTTTGGATGAATTCACTATTGAAGCCATCTGGCCCTGGACTTTTGTTTGCTGGGAGTTAGTTTTTTTTTTTTTTAATTGTTATTACTGATTCAATTTTATTGCTGGCAATGAGCCTATTCAGCTTTTCTATTCTCAATCCAGTTTGGGAGGTTAAGTTTCTAAGAATTTATCCATTTCTTTTAGGTTGTCCAATTTGTTGGCATATCTTTCTCTTTTCTAAAATTTTATTATGTTAGTTTTTGATGTAGTGTTCCATAATTCATTGTTTGCATATAATACCCAGTACTCCATGCAATACATATCTTTCATAATATTCTCTTATAATCCACTGTATTTCTATGGTGTTATTTCTCCTTTTTCATCTCTAATTGTGTTTCAGTTGTCTCTGTCTGACTCTGTTTCTGCCTTTCTCTTTCTTTGATGTGTCTGGCTACAGGCTTATCCATTTTGTTGATCTTTTCAAAGAATCAGCTCCTGGTTTCAATGATCTCTTCTATTGATTTTTTTAAGTTTTGACTTTTTTTTTTCTCTGCTGTAATCTTTATTTCCTTCTTTCTGCTGGTTTGGGGGTCTTGTTTGTTGTTCTTTTTCTAGCTCCTTTAGATGTAAAGTTAGATTGTTTATTTGAGATTTTTCTTCCTGAGATTTTTCTTCCTGAGTCCTGTATTGTTATAAATTTCCCTCTTGGAACAGCTTTTGCTACATCCCAGAGATTTTGGACCATTGTTTGTTTTTTTTTTTTTTTAATTTTCTCTTTGATTTCTTAGTGACCCATTCATTATTTAGTAGCATGTTATTTAGCCTTCATGTATTTGTGTTCTTTTCTTATTTTTTTCTTGTGGTTGATTTGTAGTTTCATAGTTTGTGGTCAGAAAAGATGGATGATTTGACTTAAGTCTTTTTTAATTCATTGAGACTTGTTTTGTGGTCTAACATGTGATCTGTCCTAGAGAATGTTCCATGTGCACTTGAAAGGAATGTGTATTGCACTATTATAGGATGCATTGTTCTAAAAATATCTATTAGATCCATCTGGTCCAATGTATCAATCTATTAGATCCATCTGGTCCAATGTATCAAACAGTAGACTGTTTCCTTGATGATTTCCTGTTTGGATGATATATACATTGATATAAGTGGGGTATTAAAGTCTCCTACCATTACTATATACTATTGATTACATCTTTTATATTTGTTAACCACTGTTCTGTGTATTTGGGTATGCCCATGTTGGGTGCATAAATGTTTACAATTGTTTTGTCTTCTTGTTAGATTATTCCCTTTATGATTATATAGTGTTCTTCTCTGTCTCTTGTTACAGTCTTTGTTTTAAGCTGCTTTTCTCTTTCTGCTTTTAGAGTTCTCTATCACTACATTTTTCCATTTTAGTCACTATTTTGGTGTGGACCTCCTTGAGGTGATTTTTCTGGGGCTTCTCTGTGCCTGCTGGATCTGGTCTGTTTCCTTCCCCAGATTTTGGAAGATTTCAGATATTATTTCTCCAAATAAAATTTTCTGCTCCAATTTTTCTCTCTTCTTCTGGGAGATGCAAATGTTATGATGCTTGATGTTATCACTGAGTTCCCTTCACTTATTCTTATTTTTTATTACTCTTTTTTTTCTCCTATTCATTTTGATTGCTCTTCATTTCTGCTTTCCAGCTCACTGATCCATTCCATTTTCTCTAGTCTACTATTTATTCCTTATAGTATATTTTTAATTTCAGATACTGAATTCATCTCTGACTTGTTCTTTTAATGTATTTTTCTGTCTTTTAGTTGAGAGTCTCACTGAGATCCTCCACAATTTTCTGAAGTCCAGTGAGTATCCTTATGACCAGTATTCTAAATTCTCTGTCAGGAGGTGCCTGGGTTGCTCAGTCAGTTAAGCATCTGACTCTTGATTTTAGCTCAGGTCATGATCTCACGGTCGTGAGATCAAGCCCTGTGTCCGTCTCTGCACTCAGCCCTGAGTCTTCTTTAGATGCTCTCCTTCTTCTTCTGCCTCTCGCCTTGCACCCGAGCTCTCTCTCTCTAAAAAATAAATAAATAAAAAATAAAAATAATTAATTCTCGGTCAGACACATTGCTTATCTCCATTTCCTATAGCCTCCCTGCTATGATTTTGTCCTGTTCTTTCATTTGGGACATAATCATTGTCTCCTCATTTTGTCTAACTTTCTGTGTTTGTTTCTCTGTGTTAGAAAAGTCAGCTGTGTCTCCTGCTCTTGAAAGTAGTGGCCTTATGAAGAGGTCCTGTAGTGTTCTGCTGTGCAAAATTCCTTGTTCACAGAAGCTGGCCCTTCGGGGGGGTGTCTCCTTTGCACACTGTGTGTACGTTACTGTTGTTAGCTGAGCCACATTTGCCTTCAGTCCAGTCATATGCAATGGTTATCTTTGCCTGTTGTGGGTAGTGTTTGATCCCTTTGTTATTAATGGGCCAGTCTGAGACCGCCTTGGGCTTGAGTAGTTACACCAGACATTTGCTAGACAGAGATTCATCCCATTGAACCCCAGGGTGCTCTCCCTGTGTTGCTCCCTGAAAGGTCTTCACTAAAGGGAAGTCAGACCAGATGTCTGCCACCAGCCTCTGTCTGGGGCCCCAGGAAAACTGGTGTGTGTAGTTATCTTCCCTTCTCCCTAGAACAGGAGCCACTTTGGAGTGGCGCTGCCCGCTGTTAGGACTGCTTGCACAACGCCATCCTTTTGGCACCACTTTGGGTGATTCCCGCTGAAGGGAGATTGGTGGACCTGCATGGGAATGTGAGGGGTGGGAGGCAGGCGCGGGCAGGAGGCTAGGTGGTTTTCACATGTATGTTGTTACCTAGGCCAGAGGGCAGGATGGAAAAATGATGCCTGCCAGCTCTTTTGTCCTTAGAGAAGTCCCTAAAGACCCCTGTCACTCCAGCACACATTCTGAGTTTAGTAAATAAGTCTCCTTCTCATATTTTTCAGGTATTCTTCAAACTGCTGTTTCTATGCTAGATCTCAGTGGGGCTATTTGTAATGCTCTGGCTCTTTAGGGACAAGCACTCATTTTCCTGTTGCTCTCTGGCTCTCCCAGAGCTGAGTCTGCTGAATTTTTAAAGTACCTATGTTGAGCCCCACTGGTTATAAAAACTTGTGAAATTAGACCCCTGTGGTTTTCAAAGCCAAATGTAGGGATTTGTCTTCCTAGTGCTAGTCCCCCCCACCCCCATGCCTGCGTTGCCTCCTGTGGGTCTGCTCCTCCCCCTTCTCTGGGTTTGTAGTGTCCTTCCCTCCTGCAGAAAGTCTTGTGGGTCAGCTGGTTCCCAACCATGTCTCTGCTCTCCCCCCCATTTTCAGTGTGACCTCTTCTCTATGATTAGCTGTGGAGAGTCTTTTCTGCCAGTCTTTGTGTCCTTTTGTGGGTAATATACACTGCTGTGGGGGTTATCTAGGGATCTGTGGGTCAGATGACCTTAGGATCCTCCTATGCTGCCATCTTCTCTAGAACTGGTATTGGTATTTTTAATTTCCGGAGGAACCTCTATACTGCTTTCCCTAGTGGCTGTGCTGGTTTATAATCCCTCCAACAGGGCTCAAGTGTTTCCTTTTCTCTACATCTTTCACACCATTGGTTATCTTTTGTCCTTTTGATTATGGCCATCCTAAAAGCTATGAGGTGATATTTCATTGCAGCTTTGATTTGCATTTCTCTAACGACTATGGTCTTAGCACTTTTTCATGTACCTGGTGGTCATTCATATATCTTCTTTGGAAAAGTTTCTATTCAGGTCATTTACTCATTTTAGTTGCATTGTTTTTTGTTTGTTGCCATTGAGTTCTATGAGTTCTTTATTCTGGATATTAAATGTTTATCTGATACATGGTTTGCAAATATTTCCTCCCCTTCTGTAAGTTGTCTTTTCACTTTATTGGTTGTTTCTTTTGCTCCGTAGAAGCTTTTAAGCTTGATGTAGTTCCACTTATTTTTTATTTTGTTGCCTTAGCTTTAGGTTTCATATCCAAAAGTCATTGCCAAGATCCACATCACAGAACTTTTTCTTTATGTTTTCTTTCAGGAGTTTCATGGTTTCAGTTCTTACATTTAAGTCTTTAATCCATTTTCATGAGGATATAAGATAGGGGTCTATTTTCATTCTTTTACATGTGAATGTCCCGTTTCCCCAGCAGCACTTAATGAAGAAACTGACTTTTCTCCGTGGAATATTTCAGGCTTCATTGTCAAATATTAGTTGATTGTATATTCCTGGATTTATTTCTGGGCCCTCAGTTCTGTTTCATTGATCTATTGGTCTGTTTTTATACCTGTACCATATAGTTTTGACTACTATAGCTTTATACTACAGCTTGAAATCAGAAAGTGTGATGCCTCCAGCTTTGTTCTTCTTTCAGAGGATTGCTTTGGCTATTTGGAGTCTTTGGCAGTTCCATATAAGTATTACACTTGTCTTTCTACTTCTGTAAAAAGAAAAAAAAAAAAAAGAACAGTGCCATTGAAATCTTAATACAGATTTCAAGGGGACACATACACACTGATGTTTATAGCAGCATTATCAACAGTAGCTGAATTATGAAAGAACCAAACAGTAGCCAAATTATGAAAGAACCAAATGTCCATCGTCTGATGAATGGATAGAGAAGATATGGCAAATATATACTCAATGGACTATTACTCAGCCATCAAAAAGAATGAGCTCTTACCATTTGCAGTGATGAGGATGGAGCTAGAGTGTATTATGCTAAGAGAAATAAGTCAGAGAAAGACAAATACCATGATTTCACTTTGATTTAAGAAACAAAACACATGAACATAGGTGGAGAAAAAAAAAAGGCAATCCATAAAACAGCCTCAACTACAGAGAGCAAACTGAGGGTTGCTGGAGGGTAGGTAAGCAGGGGAATGGGTTAAACGGGTGATGGGTGCTGGCTGTTATACATAATAATGAATCACTAAATTCTACTCCTGAAACTAATATTACACTATATGTTAACCAGAATTTAAATAAAAACCTCAGAAAATGTATTATTTAAATAGTTTTGGTGATATTGACATTTTAACAGTATTCTTCCAGTACAAGAATACAGGATTCCTTTCCAATTTTTGGTATAAAGGTAATGCTGGCCTCATCTATTTATTTTATCAATGTACTGTAGTTTTCCAAGTAGAGAACTTTCACTTGCTTGGCTAAATTTATTCCTAAGTGTTTGTTTTTGATGCTCTTATAAATGGGATCATTTTGTTTATTTCTTTTTTCAGATAATTTGTCATCAGTATATAGAAAAACTACTTGTTCTGTATGTTTAAATCTTGGGGAGAGGTTTTTTGGTATTTTCTCTGTATAAAATCATGTTGTCTTCAAATAGGGACTTTTTTTTCTTTACAATTATGATGCATTTTATGTCTTTTGTTTGCTTGACTATTCTGGCCTGGACTTCTATGTAGAATAAGAATAGTATGAGTAGACACTCTTGTCTTGTTTTTGATCTTAGACAATAAGCTTTCAATTATTAAGTATAACATTGGCTGTAGGCTTATCCTATGTGGCCTTCATTGTGTTGAAATATGTATCTTCTATAATTTATTAAGATTTTTTATCATGAATGTATGTTGAATTTTATAATGTGCTTTTACAGTGTCTATTGAGATGAACATGATCTTTTTTTTGTTCATCCAATCAATGTGCAATATCACATTGATTGGTTTGCATACGTTCAGTCACCCTTGCATTCAAGGTGTGAATCCCACTTGGTCATGGTGAATCATCCTTTTTTTTTTTTTTTAAAGATTTTATTTGTTTATTTGACAGACAGAGATCACAAGTAGACAGAGAGGCAGGCGCAGAGAGAGAGAGGGAAGCAGGACTCGATCCCAGGACCCTGAGATCATGACCTGAGCCGAAGGTAGAGGCTTAACCCACTGAGCCACCCAGGCGCCCGTGAATCATCCTTTTGATGTGCTACTGAATTCAGTTCATTAGTATTTTGTTGAGAGTTTCGGCATCTATATTCTAGTTTCTTTTCTGGTAGTATCCTTTTCTGGCTTTGGTATAAAGGTAATGCTGGCCTCATAAAATGAGTTTGAAGGTGTTCTATACTGTACAATTTTTAAAAAAAAATGTGAGAAGAACTGGTTAGTTACTAAGTGTTTGGTAAAATTCACCAATGAAGCATCTGGTCTGGGCTTTTCTGTGTTGGGAGAATTTTGATTATTGCTTCAGTCTCCTTACCAGTAATTGGTCTATTCAGATTTTCTCTCTCTTCCTGATACAGTTTTGGCGAGTTATATGTTTCTCAGCATTTTCCTGTTATTTCTAGGTTGTCCAATTTGTTGGCATATTCTTGTTCATAGCAGCCTCTCATGATCCTTAAATTTCAGTGGCATCAGTTTTCAATGTGTCTTGTTTTATTTATAACTTTGTTGATTTGGGTCCTCTTTTTTCCTTTGGTTTGTCTAGGTAAAAGTTTGTCCATTTTGTTTATCTTCAACAAACACTCTTGATTTGGTTAATTATTTGTATTGTGTTCCTGTTCTCTATTTCATTTATTTCTGTTCTATGTTATTTTCTTTCTTCTAACTTTGGTCTCTGTTCTTTTTATTTCATTAAGATGTAGAGATAGTTTTATTGTTTGTTTTGTGTGTGTGTGGCAGGGTGTGTTGGGGGTGTGTGTCTTTCTTCCTAATGTAGGCATTATTACTATGAACTTCTTTCCTAAAACCACTTTTGCCGCATCCCATTAAGTTCTGGTATGTTGTGTTTCCATTTTGTCTCAAGACCCCATGTTTCCCCTTGACTTTCTTCTCTGATCCATTAGTTGTTCAGAAGAGTGTTGTTGAATTTCTGCACGTTCATAAATTATTCAGTTTTCTTGTTACTGATTTCCAGCTTCATACCACTGTGGTCAGAGAAGATATGTGGCATAATTTCAATCTTTTTGAATTTTCCAAGACTTGTTTTGTGGCCAAAAACATGGTCTCTTGCAGAAAATGTTCTATGTGCACTTGAAAAAAATGTGTATCTTGCTGTTGTTGAATAGGTGCTTTGTATCTCTCTGTTCTATTTGGTCTAAAGTGTTGTTTAAATCTGATTTCTTACTGATTCTCTGTCTGGATGATCTATCTATTGTTGACTGTAGGGTATTAAAGTTCTCAACTACTATCATACTGCAGTTTATTATTCCTTTTATTTCTATTAGTTTTTGCTTTATGTATGTATTTAGGTGCTCAGATCTTGGTCACATAAATATTTATAATTGTCATATCTTCTTGGTGGATATATCCCTTTATCATTAAGGGACCTTCTATATCTCTTTATACCATTGTTAACGTCTGTTTTGTGTGATATTTGTATAGTTATCTGCTTTGTTTTTCTTGTTACCATTTGCTTGAAATGTCTTCTTGCTTCCCTTACTCTCACTCTTACACTAAAGTAAGCTGTAGAACCGGAAGAGTTAATGTGAGTTTTAGTTTGAAAGCAGGAAAGCTCAAGATTCAAGCAAAGAGACACTATTTCAGTTTGAGTCCAAAGGCAGAAAAGGACAAATATCTTAGGTAAAAACAGTCAGGCATGAAGAGTTCCGCTTAACTCAGGGAGGTCCCACCCTTTTGTTCCATCCAGGCCTTCAACTGAATGGCTGAGGCGCCCTCACATTGGGGAGGCCAACTGGCTTTACTTGGTCTACTGATTCAAATGGTAATCTCATCCAGAGATGTCCCCACAGACACACCCAGAATCATATTTGACCACATATCCAGGTACCGCATAATCCAGTCATGTCAACCCATGAACATCACAAGGGGCCAGGACATTTCACATTATCTTCACCCTATTCAAGAGGTGAATGGTTAAACAAACTGTGGCACATCCATGCCTTGGAATACTGATCAACAATAAAAAGGAACCAACTATTCATACATACAATATGGAAGAATTCCCAGAGAATTGTGTGAGTGATAAAAGCCAATGCCAAAAGGTTACATACCGTACAATTCCATTCACATAAAAATCTTGAAATGACCCAGTTATAGAAATGGAAAACAGGTTAGTGGTTGCCAGGAGTTAAGGAAGTAGAGGAAGCTGGTAGGGAAGCAGGTGTGGTTATAAAGGGGCAACGTGAGTGATCACTGAGATAGGAACATTATCTATTTTCACTGTATAAGGGATACACAAACCTCAGAGGTGATGAAATTGCATAAAACTAAATACAAAAACACACATCCCAAACATATGGATGCCCAGTCAAGTTAAATCAGAATTGCTGTGTGCTGTCTGGTGTCTGCACATTTCTACAGTCACTCCTCAGCTGATTCTAATATTAAATCAGACTTAAGAGTCATTGACCAAGGTATTTGCAAAGAAATAACTTGATAAGAAATTTACAACATATTTGCAACACACTGCTAGAGACAGCAGTTCTGTGTAATAAGACATTAAAATCCCCAAATCATTAATTCCTATTTAGATGTAAATGATATGTAAATCTAAAATAGCCCTCCAAGGATTCTAAATCCTTGCTACTCAAACAGCTTCAGGACATCATCTGGGAGATTTGAGAAATGCAGAATTTCTCATCCCACCCCAGATCTCCTGAATGAGAATTTGCCTTTTATGGATATCCCCAGATGATTCAAATTCACTGTAAAGTTTGAGAAACACTCATATAAATCCTTCCTTAAATGTATATGCTCAGGATGCCTGGGTGGCTCAGTGGGTTAAAGCATTTGCCTTTGGCTCAGGTCATGATCTCAGGGTCCTGGGATCGAGCCCTGCATCGGGCTGTCTCCTCAGCAGGGAGCCTGCTTCCTCCTCTCTCTCTCTGACTGCCTCTCTGCCTACTTGTGATCTGTCTGTCAAATAAATAAATAAAATATATTTTTAAAAATGTATATGCTCAGAATTTTCTCATAAACTTTTCAAACAATTGGTAGAGGGCATAGTTGTAAATAAGTCAATCTATTGTGATGATAATTTTTAAAAATTGATTGGAGAGAGAGAGTGTGACTGTGCAAGCCTCTGTTGTACAAGTCCGGGAGGAGCAGAGGGAGAGAACCCCAAGGAGGGTCTCCGCTGAGCACCCAGCCAGATGCAGGGGAGACTCGATCTCACAACCCTTGAGATCATGACATGAGCTGAAACCAGGAGTCAGATGTTTAACTGACTGAGCCACCCACTTCCCCCATTGTAATAATTTCTATGAGGAAATTAAATCTCTTAAGCCTTTAAATGGCATTTTTAAAAACACAAGATGTTGGTAATACCTAATATAACATGTAGTGGGAAATGTTCTGTCCAAAACCGCTGCAGTGTGTACACAAAATAATGGGAGTGGCTTTCACAACTCAAAGAAGCTTTAATTGCATCTGATGAAATTGCATTTGGGATTCATCTTTCCAGTGTTTGGTGTTTGACTCTATCTTTTATGTATAGACAGTTTGGTTTTTGTCTTCTTGGGCGCAAAGGAGTCCTGATGTTTAGGTTCTTTTCATAGAATTACTGCTCAGCCAGTTGAATGGCTTTGGAGGTGTCAGCTTCCTTGTCAGTCAAGACTGCCCTCCATGGGGCTCTCTCGTTAGTACTCGCAGAGACATCGTGGAGTTTATCCTTGGGGGGGCAGAAGGACAGGCTCCGTGGGTAAGGATCTCTAACCTTCCCACTTCCCCTCCCAATTTTTAATCAGAGTTTAATCAGGGATCTGTTTTACCTATTGTGAGTTTCATGCAATATCATTTGAATAGCTTTCTTATTTTTTAATAAAAAAAGCTAGAAGTCATTGCTAATTAAGGTTTCTTGGAAATACTTTGATTTCAAGTTTAAGGACCATGGGATATTGATGTCTACTGGACACAAAGCATGTGCAGCACTTAGAATAGTGATCTTCGTGTGGTGGGCACTAACTCAACATTTTAAAATTGATTCTTACCAGCCCACCAGCACCTCAGAGTTGCACTGCTGAGCCCAAGTGAGTTTGGAGTACTGTGTAGGGACATTCAAACACCCGTTCTTCCACCAACGGTTTTATGTGAGTCTGTGCAAGTTATGTAATGTCCAGATAGAGTATTCATAGATAATAATGAGTCCCACAGTCCCTTAACCACAACTCCAGAGTCCAAACAGTCTGAAAAATAGAAGGTTTTGTAAATGAATTAGAGGCAACTCGGACCTGAATATAGATGGAACTATGAATAGCTCTAGGGTATCCCGCTTAAACTGATGTGTCATTGCAGAAATATTAGGTACAGGTGCTGGCTTGGGGTTGCGCAGGGCATTGGACGCATCACAGCACTCTGTGTTGGGTGGGCCGCCAGGTAGCTGACCCTGGCAGGAGTTAGGAGAGCCAGAGTCTTACTGGGGATAACTCCTGTGAGAAATTCAGGGCGGATGAAGCAGGATCCCATAAGGAAAGCCTGCAGGACATCTGGCAGATTTTTGTATTAGCAGAATCGCTGGGTTCCTGAGCCACATTGGGCTCAGGTCTTGGCTGGGGACTGACTGCCCAGAAAGACAAGGGCTTGGCTTGGAAGGATGAGGCCAAGGTGCTGGCCATTGGTGGTTGAAGGCTGTCGGCTAGCTGTGTTCATTACAGCAGAACAGAAGGTTCTTTGTCAAGTGCGATCCGAGAGGTACCATGCCACAGTCGCCACACAACTGTTTCTTCTTTTAAACAGTTTCAAGGATGTTTTCTGCACCTTAAAATTGGCCTGGGGGAAGTGTGCCATTCAGCAATCTCAGTCAGTGCATGTGGTTGTATAACAAAAACCCTGACCCAGTTTCAGAACATCACCCCCAAATGTTAGCAGTCTCTTTCCACTCCTATCCCCAGTACAGAAACATTCATGTGTCTTTCTGCCTTTATGCTTTTGACTTCACTAGCATTTTTATCCAAATAGCATCATATAACATGTAATATTTTGAGTCTGGCTTCTTTCACTTGTTGTGTGTCTTTGGGGATGATCTGTGTTGTGGCATGCTGTCTTTAACATGTATGTACACATTTTGCATCTCCATTTTTCAAAGGATGGATTGCCTCCAGTTTGGGGCTGTTGTGAATAATGTTGCTGTGAACACTGGTGTACAACTCCTGGTGTAGACACATTTTCATTTCTCTAAGAGTGAAGTTGCTGGGTCATATGGTAAAGTATGTTTAATTTTCTTTCTTTCTTTCTTTTTTTCTGTAGGTTTAATTTTTAAAAGAAACTGCCAAACAGGTTTCAAAGGGACGGTACCATTTTAGTAGTCACACCAGAAGTATACGAGGGCTCTAGTTTCTCCACATATTGGTGTTGCCACAATTCTTAGTTACAGCCATTTCAGAGGGCATGTGGGTATCTCATTGTGCTTTGAGCTTGTTTCTCCAATGACTAATAATGTTGAGCCCCTTTTTGTGTTTATAATCATTTCTGTATGTTCTTGTGTGAAATGCCTTTTTCCATTTTTTATCTTCTTAATGAATAGTTCTTTACACAGTCTAGATAAAATTGCTTTATTAGATATATGGTTTGCATTTTCTTCTAGTCTGTGGCTTGTCTTTTCATTGTCTTATGGTTTCTTCTGAAGAACGAAAAAAAAAAAGGAACTTTGAGGCCCGATTCATTTGTGAATTGTGCCTTTAGTATCTATTTCATATCTAAGACATCTTTGCCTAACTTAATCTAAGATTTCCTGCTGTTCCTTCTAGGTATTTTATAATGTCAGTTTTATGAACATCAGTGGCTCTCAGATGAGAATTTTGCTCTCCGGGGACCATTTGGAACACCAGGAGACCATTTGGATTGTCAGAGCTGGGTGGGGTGTATTACTAGTGTCTAGTAGGTAGAGAAGACCAGTGATGGTGTTAAATGTACTACAGTGCATGGCACAGCCCCCGACAGCAAAGAATGATCTCATCCAGGATGTCAGTGGTGCTGAGGTTGGCAAGCCCTGACCTGGGTTTCTGGTCCATTTTGAGTTAATTTTTTATTATGGTATGATGGTATGGTATGGTAAGGATCTACACATATTTTCTTTTGACTTTGCGTATGAAGGATATAAGTGTATTTTTTCTTCTTGTTTTTCTTTTTCCATGACATCTGTTGTAAGGAATATCCTACTGCATTGCACAGCCTGGCACCTTTGTTGAAAATCAACTGACCATAAATATTAAGATTTATACTTAGATTCTCTATTTTGTTCCCTTGATCTATATTCCACTTTTGTGCCAACACCACACTTCTTGACTGCTTTAATTTTATAGTACATTTTGAAATCCAGCAGAGTAAATCTTCCAACATAGCTTTTTCTAAAAAACTGTTTTGTCTACTAGGGTTTCTTTGCATTTTCATATCAGTTTTTAGCATCAGATTTTCAAATGCAACAAAAAAAAAGCCACCTGGGATTTTGATGATTACATTTAATCTATAGATGAATTTGAGGAGAACTGACATCAATATTGAGTCTTCTAATTCAAAAATTTGGCATATTTTAACGTTTTTCTCAGCAGTGATAGGTTTTAGTAAAATGTCTTACATTTCCTGAATTTTTTTCCTATTGAATTTTAGTTGCCATTGTAAATGAAATTGTATTCTTAATTCCATTTTTGAATTATGTATTGCAGTGCACAGAAACACAATTCAGTTTTGTATATTGATTATAAATCTTGCTTACCTTGCTCATTTATTCCATATTATCTTTGATTCTTTATTATTTTCTACAGGTAGTAGTAACCTTTCAGAATAGTTTTACTTCATTTCCAACCTACATGCCTTAATTCCTTTTTCTTGATGCCTTCTCTGGGTGTAATCCGCAGTACAGTCTCACAGAGAAATGCTGAGAGACACGTACCTTTCAAAATTAAAATATAGAGAGCTCTGAGATACTTCTTAGCTCTGTGTTTCAGATAAGGGATTACCAACCTGTAGCAACTAACTTCTAGGATTATTAGATTGCATGAGGTACCAGCTATACAATGCTTAGTGTAATTCCTGACCCAAATTAGCATCCTCCTAAAATGTTACTTTTTAGAAAGAATCTCAACCAGTCACTGGCAGGCCAGCATTTGGAATCAGAACTTGACACGGACAGTGCAGGCCTAGGTGGTCATCTGTGGCTGATGGGGTAGGGGACAGTCCCTAACATGTCAGCACAATTTTCACTGGCCTCCTGGGAATCTGTGGTGTTGTGGGAGCTCTGCCAAGTACCTGAGCTTCAAGGTAGCCAAGCCCACTGTGGCTGTGGGTATCGCGAAACAGGGTTTATAACATGGAAGGAGGGGCAGAGGCCTGCTGAGTTGTACGGAGGCTCAGTTGTTCTTGGGGCTTGAGTAATAGTAGGGGATTGTCAGGGGAGCATGTATACGATTAAAACTAAGAGGAAACCCTTTTTTCCCGGCACATTGTTATTTCCTTCTTTTTTTTTTTTTTTTGTTAAAGATTTTATTTATTTATTTGACAGAGAGAAATCACAAGTAGATGGAGAGGCAGGCAGAGAGAGAGAGAGAGAGGGAAGCAGGCTCCCTGCTGAGCAGAGAGCCCGATGCGGGACTCGATCCCAGGACCCTGAGATCATGACCTGAGCCGAAGGCAGTGGCTTAACCCACTGAGCCACCCAGGCGCCCCTATTATTTCCTTCTTCAAAGGTTTATCGTAGAAGCGGTTACGCAAACTTATGGAGGGACTTGGAGTTTATTAAGGTCGGGATGACAGCAGAGATGAAGGCGGGTAGCACGGGGAGGGAACGGTACCAGCAGGAAGTCTGCGTGGCACCTTCAGCCTTGTGAGCACTTAGCATTTCTCTCCTTTAGAAGGTGACCAGTTAGTGTGTGTGCGATTCAGCCCACTGCCAATTCCTCTGAAGGAACGGCAAGCATTGTGTAGCCAGTGGAGGCCATGGTCTCTCGTTGGTAACTCTCTCCTCACCATAAACTAACCCAGAGAAGCACTAGTTACTGCAACACTCCCACACCTGTCTTTATTAGTTACTTTGAGAAGAATCTCAAGTAGGTAAAAAGGAACCCTAATAACTGATTGATAACCTTCGTGTCTAGGATATGAAATGTCAGTGAAGATCTTTGAGTCCAAAGATCTTTGAGTCCAACCAGGAAACTTAAGGTGTTCTTTGATCTCAGAAATAAAACAACTAAAAGGAATTCCCACTCTTTATTTAACAGTATAGTGCTTCCATGACCAAGGTTCTGTGACCTTTTAATCATGATCATCATTAAAATACTAAGACTGGCATCACATAGAAGAGGCCCAAATAGAGCTGGTCAGTGCTTCTTTAAAGCACACATTCAGTCATCAGAAAGGCAAACGGAGGAGGTTCTTTATATAAAAACCACAAGGCACACAGGTGATGATATAAAAAGGCATCGCTTCTATGTCCATTCCTTCTCTCAGTGTTTGCTTATGTCAGTGTCCAGAGACAGCTTTGCGAGCTATTTGCAGCAGCCCGTGGTGTTGAATGGTGGCTCCCTCACTGCGGCAACAGGTAGTTGTCAAAGGCACAGACCTTGTGCTGAGTGACTGAATCTAGAGAAAGAGAAAAGCGGGTTAGCATTTACAACGGCCAACCATACAGCGGAATAGAAACCTTTTTATTTACACAAGGTCCTATTTTAAAATCTTACATGGCTTAGAGCTGCCCTGACTGTACGTCCACATAGCACATGTGGCTACTTAAAGTAAAATAAATGATTCAGTTCCCGTCACACGAGCACATTTTAAGGGCTCAGTAGGCACATATTCCTATAGATACTGGACATACAGGGTGTTGGCATCATGGCAAGATGCTACGTCAGGGTGGGAAGTTTGCCAGTCTGTGGCATGGAAGACCAGAATTCAAATCTCTGCTCGCTACAGAAAATACTCTCTGGTGGCAAAGTCTGTGTAACTATGTAAGTTGTCCATACGGCACAACACATTCTAGGCCGTGTAGCTAGCCTATCTACCTAGCTGAGTACTTCAGGCAGAGTACAGAGTTAGTAAGCAGTTTCTACTACTCAGGTCTTTCTCTTTCCGTTGAAGAAGCTGGACTAGTGAGCTCTAAAGTCCTGTCAGTCTGAAGGCCTGTCATTTCATCAAAGTCACAAGAAGTCCCCTGGTCCAGGATGAGCTACAGATGCAGGAGAACGTTCCACTCCCAGCCCTGCTTGTAGGAGGATGAGAGAGGAACGCAGTGGGTTGGCAACACTGATGGAATTGCAAATTAAGTCACAGTTAACTTAATAATTACTATTATGGGATGTCCACAGGGATGGACAAATTATATTGAAGGATCTAAAGATGTCACAACGACAAGCGATAGCAGAGAGAAAGTAAAAAAATAGGTTTGTTCTGTGAATACAGGAAGATAGTGGAAGACAAAATGGCGCATCTTCGGTGTAGGTCCCGGAGAGTGTCCCAGAATTTAGTCGTGGCCTGCCCAGGACAAATGCACCTCCCCACAAAAGGTCTGAGCCAGTGTGCTGCATTTCAGACGGGAGGCACACTAACACTTGTTTTATATATTATATACATGATACATTAAGATTAATATGCTGACATGGCTTTTACAACCATTAGTAGCACTAAGCACAACCATTTACTTCTCTGCACAATGCAGTGAAGTGACAGTATCATGATTTCCGTTTTAGTGTTAGTCCTTCATTCGTGGTATGCGTTGGACATACTTTCTCTCTGTCATTCACCTTTTGACTTTTCTTATGCAAAGAAGTTTTTAGGGATGCATTCAGATTATGTAAATCACTTACTGCGTCTGGACTTTGAACCACAGGTAGAAAGCTTTTCCCTTTACCTTGTTTTAAAGCAATTCACTCCTATTTTCTTCCAGGTGGTAAAACTCTGTGGATTCAATTTTTACACCTAAGGTTTCTGACGGGATGTCATTTTTGAAAGCCAGAAAAGATTGCAAAAAAGATGGCAATCTTGTCTAATTAATCAAAAATAAAATATAACACAAGGCCAAATATTTCTTTTAAAAAAAATGGTGACATACTTGTAAAAAAAATTAACACACTTATTCTGATGTTTACATGAAAGAAAAATATGTAGCAAGACAATTTTGAAGAAAAGGAATAGTGAGAATATGATACACTAGATACCAAAACACACTATAAAATTACAGTAGTAAAATAGTATGTAATTCGCACAGAACCAGATAAATGGGTCAATGGGAGAGTCTGGAAACATGGCCTTACATATTTGGGAAATTAACAGACGAGTCAAAGGGCATTCAAAATCAGTGCCGAATGGGCGAGTTACAAACAGATGGTACAATCCCCTCACATCACACAATAAATAAATTACAGATGAATAAGCTATAAACAAGAAAAGAAATGTAAGTATTCATTGAGATAGGAGACTAGTTCTAAAGCTCAGAGGCTAGAGATAACCTTCCTAAGTGAAACCCAAATTCACATGCCTTGGGAAAATGGAATTTGAATCCACAGAGATTAATAATTAAATACTAAAACCTCTGTAATACAGAATACACAATAAACAGAATTAAAGATGGGGCAGCTGAGAGAATTTTACACTGAGAACCCAAGATTAGGGACCGTATTTTAGAAGGATTCTGTAGAACAGTGTGAAAAAGAAACCAGCCTAATTTCCAAATAGACCAGGGACAAGGACAGGCCGTCCATGAGACCTAGAAACCCTCTCTAAGACAGGCCTACGCATCTGTAACTTAGTAGTTGGGGAACAACAAATTAAGTAACGTGATCTATTCGTCCAATTCGTCAGATCACCAAATAATGAAAATATGGGTCATGTCCGATACTGGTGAGGACGTGGGAAACAGGGACATCCATATGCCGTAAAATACTCGCACCACCGAGCGTTGTGTCAAGACTGAGAGAACATAGTAGCCGGGGCACCGCGACGCCAGAGACCAATCTGCTTCACAGAAATTCTCACGCCTGGGATTGCCCTCGAATAGTCAAAGCTCAAAAGGAAGGATCTCTTAAAATTGAGTTCCAATTGTTCCAGCTAGATCCTACAAACTCCATAATAGCAGAAACCGTGGAAATCACTTCAAACGTCCAGCCATGAGCGCATGGCATCATCACACTCCCGCCAAGGGCTCAGAATGAGGTGGCTGTTTCTGTGTTAAAATGGAAGCTCTCCTAGACAGGGTCCAACAAAAACTCCAGGAGTATGGGAGCCTCCGTCTCAGAAAACCCTCGAACAATACATTGGTTTATATACATTTATTTCTATATAACTATGTTTTTGAAAAATTAAAACCACTCTTCCATCTTTATGGTAGTTGAAGGGGGGGTTGTTAAGGTTTGGGGACTTGATGTATTTCTCTGTTTGAGTTCTTGGACCTGAAATCAAATGTCACTCCATACATCCATGCGGGCAGCGTCCATTCATTCATTCATTCGCTGGTGGATGAGAGAGGTTGACTGGAGAAGAGGCAGGTTTTTAACTTAGATAAAAGAGAATCCTAAATGTTACTTCACAACGTAGTCTGTGGCCAACCCCCTCTTGCTGAGGTGGGCTCTATGCTGGCACCCCGTAAGGAATTATCCCACGGGCTCGGGAGAAACCGTACTGAGGTGCCTGTAGTGCTGGGCCTGTGCGTGTGCTGAGCAAACCCGGGCGTCGGAAGAGCTCCTGACCGCGGCCTGGTGGCTGAAAGCCAGGACGTCCGTGTCCGGGGAGCCCCTCATGTCTCCAGGCAGGTCCCCAAACATGTACACACACATGTGAAAAACGACTTCTGTCCAAGTTCATTTGTCATCTGAGGACAGCCACATTCCCAAAATTCCAACGTCACATCATACGCATCCTCCGCAAACACCCCATAAAATGGGACCAGCAGGACGGATGTCCGAGGAACGCCGGTCCTGCCCAGTGGAAAGAGAGACAAACAGTACACGAGTAGCTCCCGTGAAATTTAAACTGGGGAAAAAAAAAAAAAAGTTTGTCTTATTTTAACAAGGTTAGTTAGCAGGTCTTGGCGCACCTTTACACACGAGTCACTTTACTGGCTGCACTTCGGTGTGGTCTGAGGATTGGGATGGTGAAGGAACGTGTTATTTTGTGGACAGTGCGGCGGGCCGGTCAGTTTATTGAACTGACGCTCCCGTTGCCGGCAGCTAATGGCACTGTGTGTGGAGAGAGCTAGAACTCTCAGGACCCCACTGGGAGCTTTATCTTCGCTTATCACAAGCAGCGGACGACAACTCTAGGGCTGAAACAGGAGCAGCCACGCGGCCAGACACTCGGCTGTGGGATCGGCTCTTCCGCTCTGTCGGAGTCACCCGGCCTCTGGGAACACTAGGACAGGGGCTTGACACTGAAGGCATCCTTAGCAGGGGGCCCAGCCGGTCACAAATGATCCTAAAGTCCTTTCTCTGAACGAGCCTGCGACTGCCCTTCCCAGAATTGTCATCTGCGGATCTCATGTCCCTCTGGAACCACACGGAACCAGACTTCCCGCCTCTTCCGCGTGGCAGTCCTGCAGGCTCTGCGCTCCATGCTGAGGGAGCCCCTGTTCCTTCAGGGCTTCGACGCATCCTGATCTCTGGGACCATCCGCCTTCTCTCCGATGCTCACATTCAACTCTGAGAGTTGTCCTCGACTCCTCTGGCCTGGTAACCATGTGCTGTCTATCAGCAAGGCCAGCTGGCTCTAGGATTTCTACTAGAAGTCTGGCAGCTTCACACCTCCCCCCACTGTCACCCCCTGGTCGTGACCACCCACCATCATTTATCACCGGGACCAGGGCAAGGGTCTAAAACTGCTCTCTCTGCTTCTGCTTAAAGATATATATTCTCCCACTTAAAATCCTTTGGTGGCTTCCATTTCTAGTCAGAACAAAACTAAAGGTGTCACCATGGCTCAAAAGGGCCTTGAGCGGTCCAGCCTCTGGCCACTTCTCCAGCTTCATTTCTCATCACTTCTTCAGACAGTCCAGGGCCCCTGCTGCCTCTCTACATTGGTCCTAGCTGTTCCCTTAGCCTAAAAGGCCAGTCGCTTCGACCGACAGGAGCCCACGCTTGCGTCCCTCATTGGGGTCTCAGCTAGAATACAGCTCTTCCGCGAGGAGCCGACCTCTCCGTCTCTGTAACGACCCACGCCCTGTTCTCTTTGTAGCACTGATCACCGACAGGATTTCAAAAACACATTGTAATGTGTTAATGAAGACAGACAATATTTGTCTTCATTAGAATCTAAGTCCCACAGGGACAAGCTCCGTGTCTGCCTTGTCAATTCCTATTCCAGTAATGCCCACATGATGCTGGGGGCTCAAGACGGAACCCGAATGAATGAGTGAATGACCTGACGTCATGTGTATTTGAAGGAAACTGCTCAGTCTAAAATAATGGGCAGTTTTTCCATCTGCTCTGATACTAGGCTGGACACATTCATCTACTGAAAACTTTTCCAAGAGCACGCCAAGAATGGGGCTGGTGTCACAGACAGGATCGTCTGCTAGCTTATGCCTAGTATACTAGCGGTCACCTCTCACCCAAGAAATGTGAGAGAAACGATATTATTGGTGGATAACCTTGAATTCACTAGTTTTTCTATTATGTTTTACAGTCATTTACTACTGGATATAGCAATGCTCCTGGTTTTACCAAGTGAATCTAATAGACTAATCTTGCTGAATCAGTTTTAACTGTTTCTTAGTTGTCCTAGATTTTTCTGTGTTAAGCAGCTGTTTCATACGCAAATATGAGGATTTGTCTCTTTCTTTATAATTCTTACATTTCCTTTGTGTGTCTCCTCTTATCCCTTGGGTTAGGAACTCTCGATCTCTGTTGAAAGAGTAAGAGTAGTCATATGTATTTTGTACTTGCTTAAACCTCAAACTAAGGTTTTCATTAGTAAATAAAAGATATACTGTAGGTTTTCTATAGCTACGTTACCACATTAAGTTCTCTTTTATTCCTAGTTAATGAAGAGTCTTTATCACGACCAGACACTGGAATTTTCTTTTTGACATCTGAGAAAATTAGTGGACCAGAAAAAAAAAAAAAGATTTAATGACATCTATCTTTACATTCTTGGGCTAAACTCTACTTGATCGCATGTTTCTTAACTCATTGCTAAATTTAATGTGCAAAATATTTTATCTTGGAATTCTATGTCCATATAAATTTAAGTAGTATTAGTTCAAGATCATGCTAGCCTTATAAAATGAGATGAAGAGCTTCCCCCTTCACTTTTCTCTGCAGCAGTTCGTAGTGTCTGGTCTTACCTGTCCTAGACAGTTTTAACAGGATCTTGAAAATATTTTCTATAGTAATACAAACATGACACACAATTTACCATTTTGTCCATTTTTCAGTTAAGAATAGTCGTGATGCTATGTGACCATTACCACGATTCATTTCCAGAACCGTCTCATAATCCCAAATACAATCTCCACGGTCATTAAATAACCACTCAGCAGTGTAATTCCCACCTCCTCCTAGTCCCTGGCAACCTGTATAAGCTCCGTCTCTATGGACGGGTCTGTTCTGGGTAATTCATGTAAATGGAATCATAATATTCGCCCTTTTGTGGCTGGCTAATTTCACTTAACATGTTTTTCGTGTTTATTCACTTTGTAGCATGTATCAGAATATCTTTCCTTTTTACGGTTGAACGATTCACCACTGTATGTATAGACCACATTTTGTTCTGCCGATGGACGTTTGAGTCGCTTCCACATTCTGGCTATTGTAAACAGTGCTGTTATGAACACACGTATGCAAATATTTGTTCAGTTCTTTGAGATATATAACTGCAAGTAAAATCACTGGGTCACAAGGTAGTTCTGTTTAATTTTTTGAGGAACAACTGTAACTGTCTCCTACCCTGGCTTCTCTAATATCCTCAACAGTGCTTTTCTGTTTTTATGGTAGCCATCCTTATGGGTCTCAAGTGGTACCTGATGGTGATTTTAATCTGCATTTTCCTAATGATTTGATGATGAGCATATTTTCACATGCTTATTGACCATTTGTATATCTCCTCTGGAGAAATGTCTAGTCAAGTCTTGGACCTGTTTTTTAATCAGGTCTTGTGTTGTTGTTGTTGAGCTGTATTAATTCTATTTTTTAGATATCGACCCTTACTTTAGCAAACATTCTCTCTCATTCCATCATAGGCTGGCTTTTCACTCGGTTGATTGTGTCCCATGATGGATGAAAGGTTGTCTTTTTGTTTTTCTTGTTGGGATTTGTTACCTATTTTTGTGTTTGTTTCCTACTTTGCAGCTTTTAAAAGTAGTTTCTACCTTTTTTCCTGCACATATTATTCGAGATGAGTGAGCAAGTCAGTTTCTTTGGTATTTCCCAAGCAGGTTAGAACAAAATAAGGGCTGCATCCCAGGAGAGGAAACCGAGATGGTGGGGCACAAGTAGGAGTCACACAGCTTCCCGACTGCCCTGAACAAGGCTTGGCTTGATTGGCCTTTGTCCTGATTGCTAAACCTTTGGTTGCTGCGCAGCGCTCCCACAGACTTGGTTTAGACGGTCAGCTCTGGCTGGGGGGTTTCTGTGGGGAAGAAGGAAGCCTGGATCTTTTCAGTCTACCATTTTGCGGATGTCACTCCGGGCAGGTGTCTTTTTTTGACGGAGGGTAAGAGGCATACATTTATCATTCAGTTTTTTAAATGGTTGAAATTGTTCAGGTTTTCTATGTCTTGAGTTTATTCTGATAATTTTTTTCTAGAAGTTGTCCATCTTATTTTCAAAACGGCTGGTATGAATTTATTCAGCGTGCTGTCCTGATTTCTAAATATCCTTACTGTCTCTGTGGTGGCCGCCCCAGTTCAGTTCATAGAATGTTCACGGGAACCTTTTCTCTTCCTCTTGATGCTGCTAGGATTTTTGACTACCGATGGTTTTTTCCCCCCAAAGAGCTCTTTCATCTCTCAAAAACCTTTTTTTGCCTTGATTTTGTTAATATTTGATACATTTTTATTATTCACTTCCTCCAACATTCTTCTGTATTTATTGCTATGTATTCGTTCATCCTCAAGTACCAAAACTTAAGAAAAATAAGATCTTCATCCACGTATTTTTTCTCCTCCTGCAAACTGGGAACCGCTTCTTGTCACTTCACGCAGAGGCTGGATCCTTCAGCTTCGGTGTCCGCATGCACCACCTGAGTGCCTCTGTTATGGCTGCGCAGAGATGCCACTTACTGGGAGTGGCATTAAAATCTTACTTTTTACAAAGGAAGAGTCTGAATGGAGATGCAGGTGCCTAGGAACGCTGGATCTGTAATTCACCAAGTGGCTCTGGCAGAGAAATTCAGATCCCTTCATTTGATAAAGGCACAGGTCTCTCCTGTGACCTCAGAACTTGTTTCCCGCAGCGTTCCTCCACTGCGGTGGGTGTTCATAAAGCAGCCCACCCTGGGAGGCTTGAACAATAGGAATTACGATCTGATAGCCTGGGGAGGCCAGGAGCCCAAGAACAAGGTGCCAGCAGATCTGGTTTGTCCTGAGGCCTCTCTCCATGGCTTGCAGACGCTGTCTTCTCTGTTCTCACATGGCCTTCCCTCTGTGTACACACTGCTGGTGTCTCTTGTGTTCTCACAAGGATACCAGTCCAAGATCAGGGATCCCCCACGATGATACTGTTTAATCACCTCTTGAGGGACCAGGACCTCCAAACACAGTCACATGCCAAGGTCCTGGGGTCAGGACATCAGCATTCAGATCTGGGGGCACAATTCAGCCCATAACAAAAGGCACATCGCTTTCAGTTCTGTGGCGCCCAGTACTAACTGCCTAACGTGCAACACTGAAAAACTCCCCATACTTCACAGACACACAAAAACCCCTTGTAAAGAGTGTTACTACACTAGGTCTGGAAGCAAAGAGCCTAAGCTGCTGGCCATGTCCCATGCAGGGGCTGAGCTCTGGGATTTCTTTATGGCCATTAACCCCCAGCCCCCAAGGCAGGGCTGGAGTTCCCACTCGAGCACGCACCTCTGCACAGGGGAGCACCCACAAACCTGTGCCCAAGACAGTCCTGTGAGCCTGTCAAAACCCGAATGCCCAGCGTGGCCGCCACGGGGCCAGTGGGACTCCCCAAACTCAGGACGGCATTTCTGGTGGTGGATATATAATGTCGCCGTGGTCACACTATTTTCCGTTCTGAGTTGAATACGCAGCTGACTGTCATCTTCTACTTTATTTTTTGTTTTTAAGTGAGGCTTGAAAACTGCCCTGGCTTGTAAGGTGTAGGGGAGGGTCTTTTATTTTCCACTTCCCTTGTCAAGATGCTGCTTCACTCCTGTATCACCCATGAGGCTCACATCTGGTGACTAGAGGTCAGTTGGCATAAATATAACAGAGAAGCTCAGTGAGACAGGTTAGGAAAGTTCAAAGGTCACCATCTACGAACACTAGTTGACCAGTGAATACAATTAAGGGGAAATCTACTTTCGGAGCACACGCTTCCCCTTACCTCTCCAAGTTAATGCTTCCTATTTCAGCAGCTGGCAGTTAATTTTTGAAAAAAGGGTGTGTGTATGTATATATATATATTTTTAAGTCATATTTATATTTTTAAAACTTAAACACATGAGATGCCAAAATCACAGAATTCCACCTGTTTTATTCCCATTCATGTCTATCCTGGTAGATGTCCTCCATTTGAGAGCAACTCAAAATGTAAATAATTCATCATGTCGTCTGTGATTGCGTCTTAAGAATCTGCCGCCACTTTCTGACTAGTTGCTGAGCTCCTGGGGGAGGATGGTGTCCGGCAGTATCCTGAGGAGGGGGCAGGCTGGGGGCAGACCTGCCCCAGGTTCTTCCCTTTCTCCTCCTCAGCACAAGGACTCACTGCCTGTGGCTTGTTGCTTCTCTGCAGTAAACATGTGGACGGAAAGGATGTCAAGGAACCCGACATCATCTGTTTAATCACGCACCCCAAGGGCAGAGGCCCCCTGAGCGGTCTTGCTTTCAGAAAATGCCACACTGGAGAGCTTTTTCCTAGGCCCCGTTGTGTGGTCAGCCTTCCAGGGAAACAATGACCTAGGCCAGCCTGCAAAAGCCTAGCCACATGCTATCAGAGATCTTTTTCCTGAAAACATTGACATGGGGAGACCGTCAAATCAAATGCCTTTTATAAGTTATAAGGAAATCATGCAGAGGCTAATTTTTTTCCCCTTTTGGCAACGCTGTGGAGCACATTACATTATGTTCCCACAATAGCATAAAATGTATGTCTTATCACTTGAACATAGCCCAGACAATAAAAGGGCGCCCAAGACTGGAAATATGTCTTCTGTGAAAGGCCAAACTAGCCGTCAGTGATAACACCAATGTGGGGGGTGGGGAGAGTGAAGACAGGGCTAGACGGGGCTACAGCGCAAAAATCTGCAAACTGGTGACAAAGGCTCTGGGGTCTCGGGGCTCCCGACTTCTCTCCAGCCCCTCCCTGAAGACGCCAGTCGAGTCACTGGGGACTCTCTTCTCTTACTGTCTTGGTATGTTCGATGGGAATTCTGTTCTAGGGGTGTGCTGGGGAAAGTGAAATTACTGGAACTTGCTTCCATTCCAATGTCAGGTAAAGGTGACATTTTGTTTCCTGGTGCCGGGAATTTGGTTTTTGTTTTCCTGTTTATTTTCATACATATTCAAGTGCCCACAAGAATTTTCTCTCTCAAAAATCCCCATTTCTCCTTCTGGTGCAATGATTCATCGAGAATCTTGGCCTAAGTATACTGCTGTTTCAGGGAAAATGGGCTCTGGGGAATGAATTGGGAACATAATCGTGACCGTTCCAATGGCCTCGTTATAAGGCAACCCAGCATGAAGGAGTCTCTCCACGGAGCGGATGAGTAAGACAGGGCTTAAATTTCACATGGTGAGCCCTGTTTGGAGAGTTCATAAATTCACACCATTCTATGCCAGCAGTACAAGGCAGCAGCCAGGAGGGTCAGCTGTCCGAATGCTCCTTGTCACCCCTGACCAGTGTCCCCCAAAGAAAAAGCTGGAGGTTAGAAGAAAGTCGTATGCTGGAAGAATCATTTAAGAGTTCTGTGGTTTTTTTTTTTTTTTTTTTTTTTAACATAAATGTTGGGTCAGATGGTGAAGGGATAAAAAAGCTTATCTGAAGGAATGAAGTGCGAGGATGATGGAGATCTTAGGGAAAGAGGGTTTTTTTTTTAGTGGTGATCATCTTTCTTTCTGCCAAAAAACAAAAACAAAACAAAAAAAACTTCTCAGAGGTTTCTAATGGCTAAAAAAAAAAAATCTGCTTGTCCATCCCCTGTGACTTCATTGTATCTGCATAAACAAAGATCCCATAAAACATAGGAATACATATAAAGGTACTAAAAAAAACCCTTGGGACCTTTTATTTTGGAAAGCAAATGACAAATCTGAAACTGGATACAACAAGCTACTTTTTAAGACTTTTAAATACTTGATTCAAACTACTCTTAAGTCTCAGGGTGACTTAACTCTTACACGCTGATCTAGTTGGAACAAATTTAGAGTATCGCTTTTCATAATTTGTCACAAAATAACTTTCTTTTAAATCGGTGCTTAAACATGGTTTTAATTTTAACTTATAAGGGATTTGATTCCAAATTTTAATTGCACAACATTTTGGGAATAAAATATTGTCTAGACATGCTCCCTGTAGAGGCTCAAGGGAAGGAGAAGTCTTCAGAAGAGAAAATGTTGCTGTGTCAGTGGATACGGTCACCCAGGATCGTGGCCTGTGCCCACTGTGGCTGTGAGGTACCACCGCGGGAAGTCAGTGGGGCGGGGGAGATTACCCTGTGTAACAGAGGAGTACATGGGGTGCGGCGAGAAGAGGTGGTTTGCCTCTGCCCCCACTCGCAGAGCAAGCCAGTGGCACAGCCCTGATGGGAAAGTGCACACAATGCTCAGGACCCTGTGTTTTGTGGGTCTATGCATAGATGCAGAGACATATAAATGAAATCTCCATTATTGGCACAAAGCTGGAGCTATTGTATTGTCCCTCGATTCAAAAAGAGAAGAGTATAAACTCATAAACATGTGAAAAATGCATGTTGTAATACCCAAGTCACCAGAGGCGCCCTGGTGCGGACAGAGGCAGCAGCCAGAGAGTCGGGGGACTCACCTAAGGGGTGAGGATTTCACCATGCCGAGAGCCAAGGATTCCAGAACACACAATACCCGGAAGTTGCCAAGGGCACACGCAGATGGTGTAATCAATGACAAATCAGAAACAGGACATGAATTATGGGAGAGGAAAGAAACCCGGGCCTGCTGCCCCAGCTCTGAAACCCAGAGAATTCCACAGGGCGTTGTGAAAGTTAAGCCCTGGGGTCAAGCAGGTAGAGATTTGCCTCCTAAAAACCCCCTCGCAGGACAGCGGAGCAGCAAAACAACGGGAGGAACTGGGCCGGTGGCTGAACTGTGCATGATCTGCGCACAAAAGCCTCGGACAGCAGGAAGGGGCGACAGAGTTCCCCAACCTGGAAATAATAATCGTGCAGGCCTCGACGCTGGCCCCGTGCATGGTACACAGTTTGCAGATGCTGTGAAGATTAGTTGTTGATATGCACTGTTGATATCAATCGTGTGCACAGTTCCGTTAGCCAAATGAGACATTTTTATAAAGCAAAATTCTGGTTTCCAGTTGGTGTCATTTTGATACATGTGCTTTTCTTAAAAAAAAAAAAAAAAAAAAAAAAAAGAACCTGTTTCAGAACATAGGATGTTTTGAAGGTTATATTCTTGGCATTTAGAAAAGAGTAAACAGCCTCTTGGCTTTTGGACTGTAGCTAAAATCATAGATTTTTTTTTTAAATTTGTTTCCAGGCAGAAGATAAATTACTTTGCACCAGAGAGTAAAAGATTACTCTTGATGGCCATACTTTTAAAATCTATCAAAGGGTGACCATCAGTCATTTAAAAGATATTCGTCAAATGTCTGTTTGGTACACGCAAGCAGCTTGGACACAGGATCTACTTATCTGTTACAATATTGTCGGGAAGGGGTGAGAGAAGCCAGAAGTTTGGGACTTAGAGACACGGGGAGGCAAACAGGAGGCCGGCTCTGAACAGGGAAGCGGGAGGGAGAGAACGGGCTTCAGGAACCTCCGGGAACCAGGGAGAGATCCGGCCAGGGCGCGACACGAAAGGATCTCAGCAAGCGGGGACCAAGAAAAGGTTTCAGAAGAACCCGATTCGGATTCCAGCCTCCAGGCTGCAAGAGAGTGAGTCCTTGTTTAAGGCCCCGGTCTGCGGGACTCGGAAGGACAGCCCTGGCACACTATCACCGTCATGAACCACGGGCCAACAACGTTCATCCCGACGCGGGTCCCCGAGTGCGCCCGCCACGTCCAGCACGATCACCGCACGCCGGCCGCCTGCACCCCTCCCCGCCGGCGGTCCTCGCTGCCTGCGGATCCCACATCGCAGTCTCGCTTAGCCTACTCCTCCCGGAGACCCCCACGGCTCGCCGGGGCCTGGGGTCACAGACAAGCGCACCTGTCACCACACGGTCCGCCTCCTGGAAAGCAGAGCCCAGCTGGTGCCAGCGCCTGCCCTGGGGAACCGAGGGAAGCGTCGGGCATGCCCCATGCCACCGTCAATGCTAGTTTGTACATGACGTTCAGGTACGATTGTTTTTTTTTTTTTTTTTTTTTTTTTTTTAAATATGTAGCTTCTCTCGCACGGAAGAGCACCTTTCTGAGCACACAGACAAATGAGTGCCAGGAGCCGTGCACGGGAGAAAGGGGCGGGAGACCAGGGGGCGGGTCCCGGCGGCCGGGCGCGGGCCCTCTGCCCTGAAAACAGAGCGAGCCAGGCACCCGGGAGCGAGAGCGTCCGAGCGGAGGCTGGGCAGGCCCTGAGGTCTGCGGTAGCTGTGGCTAGGCTGGCTCTTCGCACTAGCTAGGGAGGTGAAGTAGGTAGCGTCTAACAGGGTCTCCTCTGTCCTTGCAAACTGTACCTTGGCTGACAGTCAAAAGGAGGAGGGTCTGGGTTGGCTTGTGACTGAGAATGATTACAGGATTCTGTTACAGCAGATGTGTGGATGCAAAGTGTCCATTCTACAGCCCCAAGGCTACATCGCCAGGGGTGTGGGCATCACGCTTCCCCCAGAAAAACCTGCTTGTGTGGCCAGGACCCCAGAACGGTGGCTCTAAGGGGAACGCCAGCAGCTATACAACAAGCAGAGGGCACCTTCCCCATCCATCCTTGGGCGCAGGGTCCTACCTAGGATCCAGGTTTCTGACAGATACGTGGCGGTCGCCTTCCTCTTTCCTTGAGAGGGTCCGATGAAGATGCCGGCCTGGTGTAGGATTCGCGTGATCCGACCCCCACACAGGAGGACCAGTTCCCGCAGCTTGGCTCTGGGGGGATCGCTGGCCGGGGTGATGAACATCACAGGCTGATCGGCAAACAGGGTTCCCTGGTACCGACCCGCAGAGAGAACGCGCTCCAGGCGGCACAGCTGTGGGGCAGAGACAGAGGATCAGCAGGGCATGGCACTGCATTACGTACGGTAGGTCACTGGGAAGTCCATTTCCTTTACGGGAAGAAGACTAGACTGAGGGAAGGCTGAATTCTGAATTGAGGATTCCAGGGAGATCATAACATTTAATGATGCAGACCACGAGCAGATAAAATTGACCTTTGGCAAAACTACAAACAAATTTATAGTCTCCCCTCCCCCCAAAAGGTTAGGCTTTTGAGTTATTACAAATTCTGAACCAAAACAGTGAAAAGGAATGAACCGTTCAGCTGAGTGAGGCGAACAGCTCCGGCATCCTTAAATCCTAGTCAAGCTGCGTGAGTGTGGAAGGAACATGGGGGTGTCGGGAAGGCAGTCGGCGCGCCCGGACCAGGGAGGGGCTTCAGGGCTCCTGGCAGTATGGATGGTCCCAAGAGGGTCCCAGGCCCCAAGAGCTGCCTGCCTCCAGCCCCTTGGCAGAGAGGGCCAAAGGGAGAATGCAGTGACATCAAGCCAAGGTCCTAGAGCTCTTCCCGACTCCTGAGGTGGCAGGGGTGGGGGGGGGGGGGAGTGTGCAGAGGTTGCTTCCAGTGAGTCATCGTGGAAACGGTGATGAGGAGTATCAGAGATGGTGGGAAACATTTCAGAAACGGGGATGGTAAACTGTTCTCCTTTTTGTTCTGATAAAGTTGTGGTTGGAGGACTGACCCAAGGGGCGGTGGGAAGGCCTGCTTATTCTAAACAAACATTTCACTAACGACAGATTAGCAAGGACTTCTTTTCAAGTGTGAATACCCTCGGGGAGATGTCGGGGGTGAACCGTCATCCACAGTTTGAGTATTTTAATCCGCTTATTTCCCTGAGGATGGAACTGAACATTTGAGAGAAGTGGGCTCGGAGAAACTAAGGATTTTGACGGGAGATACGTGGGAAGAGAGAGCAAGGGGTGCCCCTCAGGGGAGTGTAACCTGCTCGGGGGCAGTGCGGCAGGCGGGGGAGGCCTCCGCCCCTCTGCTTCTCTGATCAAGTTGAATGAGTTCTTCTTCCACGAGGCTTTCATACTCAGAAAACAAGCTCATGATGAAAAAACGTGAGCCAACATTAACAGAACCAACAATACGCTTAAACATGGCCATGAAATTCTCGTCACTCATCCCCAGTTTTGAATTATGCGACGTAAGACATCACATTTATGCACCTTCCTCTGGCCGGGTCAGTGAAATGAAATTGTGAAACTGACCATGAAAGCAACAGTCCTACTCGTGGGTTAACTTTGTTTAATGCTTCCAGTAATTCCTAATATTCCTCTGAGGTAGGGGGTAGAAAGGGTCTCATTTAATTTCGCAGATGAAGACGTGGAGGTGGAAGCCTGCCAAGATATCTGCTGTGGCTAAAATGGTGAGTTGGGCTGCACGAAAAAACCACGATCCCTCAACTTGGTGAGTCACTGTAACTAGAGATCAAGAAAGAATCTTTCTAACGTTGATATTATCCTGCATTTAAAAAACGAGTTATAAAAGTAGTTGATTATTGAAACGAATAAAGTAAAATGGATTTTCCTACATTCAATACTTCTGTATGTTATTCAGATCCATTCTTCTCTTTTCTTCCTCAGTGGCGGGGCACAGTCTCTTTTGGGGGGGCGCGGTACTAACCTCTGCAGATCCATGTGTTCAAGATAGGGGCCCCTTCCCAGCCCAAGGTAAGACTCAGGATTGCTCCAAGCAAATCATGGTGATCTCATTTCCCTTGCAAAGGACTGGGTCAAGCATGGGCTAGACTTGATCATGGCCAGTAGGATCTGGGAATAAGTCCACTGAGGACAGTCTTTCCTCACTAACATAAACTAATGCATAAGCAACATTACCTCCTATTGGCTGGACTCCGTCATGTTGACCAGAGGGCAGCTGGAGTTCCTGAAGCCGCGTGAGGCCATAAACCATGCTGAGAATGGCCAAGAGGGAAGGCCTAGATCACCTTTCTAAGTCACTGGATTGACCAAGCCAAGAATTTTCCTCCTCCTCCTCCTTTTTTTGTTCTTTCTATGTCTCGTGGGGGTGCGGGGGATTTCTTTCATTTCTTTAAGCTACTTATTTGTTGAGATTTGAGCTTCCAGAAGCCTGAAGCAGCCCGAGGCTGCCGTCCTCAGACCCTGCGCCCTACCAGAGGTAACCCCCGGTGAGGGATGGCTGTGTTTTTCTAAACTCCGTACAATGTTCACACACAAAAACATTCAGGATATGGTTTTTCTTCAAAACAAACACAAAAATAGGATCAAGGCTATATCTTGGTATGTGCATAAGCAATAAATCAAACCCGTATTTAACCCAAGAGGGAAGGACATACGAAAGCCTTTCAAACGGTTAGAATGTGACCTGAGGAGCCGACGCTCTGAGTCTCCATTCCCTCCCACGTTTACTGAGTGCTTACTGTCTACCGGGCACGTGCAAGATGCTGGGGAAGCAGAGAGGATTAAGACACGGTCCCTGACCTCGGTGTAAAGCACGTAATATGAAAGTCAACAAATGAAAATACTTCCTTTTATTTATTTATTCAGCTTGAAATTAAAGGAGACACAGAATCACAAAGGTCTTATTCTTTACTCAAAACAACTGAGACTACGTGCATGCTGACTTTCTAATCCTAAGTAAAACAATTTCTGGGAAAGCTTAATCAAGATTTAGGTTACCTAAAATTAAAAATTAATTTAGGAATTTGTCCTAGGAATACACTCTTCAATGTATATGAGGACATGCACGGACTGGAGTTCATTGCCATAGAAACGATAATTGGCAAGTTCTAATCATATTACGACTAGGGTAGGACCCACGATTCTCATACTGAGCCTCAGCTATGTGCATTCTCTAAGGGAAGGTCTCCAGAACGAGATCCTTCCCCAGGACTGCCCGAGGATACACGGCCCCTGTTACTCAGCCTCGGGCCCCCGGCCCTTTCACCTCACTGGTCCACAGGGCTCTGTCAACACGAGTTCCCGCACAGCCTCACCCTAGAAACCACGTTCTGTCTCTGAAGGCACAGGTCATACACAGGCTTTGCTGCTGGCAGTGCCTCTGCCTTCAGAACCCTGACCGTGGCTGGTCAGCTTCACTCTCTAGCCCAGACCACGGCCGTGCCCCCACTGGTGCATGCGGTGGATGCCAGAGGACGCCCTCTGACCACGCCACCATGCCCCAAAAGCCTCATAGCTGATTATCATCATGGCCTTCTGATTCCATTTCAAACTTGCCAACACACGTTCACTCCAATGTCATCAGCTGTGGGAATGGGTCTGGGTGGCAGTGGGCACCAATAGAAGTGCGGAGGGCACAGACTGCCCTCACCTGCACGGTGATCCTGGGTAGCTGCCCCTGTCCTTACAGACAGCCTCAGAGATAACCAGGTTTATCAATATTGACCTAAAAATCTCTTGCTAAATGTGGTTAAAAGATTTTTTTTTTTTTTTAAATCATAACTCCTCTAGTTCATCTTATTTAAGTCAGCTGCTTGTTTCCAAGGGGAACTAACATGGGGATAGATCGGGAACATGGAGAGGAACCTACAAATGAGCAGAACAGCTGCCTTGCCCCGGGCGTGGGGCCTCCCCTCACCAGACGGGATTCAGCTCATGCCCACAGCCAGGACTCGCTGGCACTGCCGGCGGACCGCTACAGTCCGCAGGCTCCACGCAGGCTAATCTAGAACCCCGCAGTCCGGAAAGGTGACCACAGTCTAAACAGTACAGTTGTCCAAGGAAGCACTGAATGTTACCTACAGAGCCCAGGGTGTTAGCTGAAAACTGATGGACGAAAAGGGGATTAAGTGAAGGTAACAGACTCCTCTAGACTTAATTATCGTCCACCACGAACAGGGCATGTCAGGGGTCTGGGTGAATTTGGGGGTAGAGTTCAAAAGAGTTCCCACCTTTCTCTATGGTGATGTAAAATGAGTGCATAAATATACGTGGGGGGGTGTAAGACAAGGAGAGGGCTGACAGATGGCAGGAATCTGTCCGCCAGGAGAGCTGCATTTGAACCCTTGGCTATAGAGGATAAGGACGACTATGGAAAAGTCTCAGTAAAACGAAGATTTTAGCTGTGCTTCAGAAAATGTTGCTTTTGCATTTGTCTTCCTCAAACAAGCAATACTGATTTAATAGCTCAGAACCTTCCAATCTATTCAAAGGGCAGACCGTACCGCCGACACAGCTAAGCAGAGCAGAATCCCCACCCCCCGCCGTCCCTGCGTCCAGCTTCGATGACCCCCAGGTATTTAGCCCTGACCAAGATGTCGAGCCCATGGCGGGGAGGGTACGGGCGGCTCATTTACTCCAGACGTGGGGGTCAGATTTCATTTCGTGAATTTGCCTTCCCCTCCAGGTAGAGCTCACCCGGAAGATTCTGAACCACTGCGCGTTTCCATGGGTACCGACAAGCCACCTACAGCAGAGGAGGTACAAGTCCACCCTCAGGAGATTCTCCAGCAAACTGCTCGACCTCAGAAGCGCCAGAATCAGGGAGGTGAGCTGCTGCTGCCAGTTTGCCTGGTGACGCACCAGTACCTTGTAGTGTTGGCTTTGAATAGAGGGTTTCAGACCCCAAAGTCCTAGCGCTTTCCCTAACTCCATGTCGTCTCTGTTCCTCACGGGTACAAGATGGACAAAATGCCTACTCCACACTGTGGCCAACAAAAGAAACAAGGCCAGGCCTCTTGAGATGTGATGTCTTCATTTCTTTCCATGCCCCATGCTCAGTGTGGTTATACGCATCTGTATGTGTTAACACTCACAGAACTGGACATTAAATGAGTCAAAATACAAAAATCAAAAACGTTTTTAGCCTTACATTTATCTATACTCCCATTTTTTTTTTTTTTTTTTTTTGAAGAAAAAGTTAAGAGTTTCTTCTTCTGTGAAGCCATTTCTGAAGAAGAGCCTCTAAAATCTTACCAACCCACAGCCAGGTCTGCTGACGTGGGACTCTACACGGACCACCGACTAACAGCTCACACGGGAGCTGACCTAGCGGAGCAGAGCGGAGGCTCCCAATCCCAGCAGTAAAAGTGTGCCTTCGTAGCTGTTGCCAGCAGCCGGAAGGGCCTGGGAGATCACAGTGACCATGACTCACATCGGACAGACAGAACACTGAGGCCTGGAAGACAACATCCTCATCTGACATCCAAGATCCTGGCAAAGCTTTCCTGCGCTTCCTAAGATGCAAAATCCTCTTACCACTGGCCGTCACCACTCAGCTTGGGATGGACCAGAAGAACCCACACCACCTTCTGTCCCCTCACTAACACGTTGATTCATTCATCTGAGTCTCAGGCTAAGTTCTAAAGCCTTGAAAATCTAAGGACACAATGTTTGCTTCCTCAGAACTTTCTAGAAAGTCCAGTTTAATAACGGTAACACCTATGTTAAGTCATGGGGTGAGAACCTGGGAAGAATTCAGAGGTAGCTTTTGGCTTGGAAAGTGAGTAGAAAGATGTTTGCTCTGAGGAAAGCACACGGAGGGGGCACTTCAGGTCATTGGGGTCCGAAAGATCATGGTTCAGGGTGACTGCGGGTAACAGGTAAGGGGCGAGGGGCCAGGCAGGTGATCACAATAACAAAAACTAACCATTCCAAGCATTTACGCGCCACACAACGATGAGGCTGACTGAATAAGCGGGGGCCAGCCGAACCCGGACTAGACGGTCTGCTGCCGAGTTAATGGGGAGCCACGGAGCCCACCATCTGGGGGACGGAGGCGGCAACAGGCAGGCCCAAGGGAAAGATGCGCAGGGACTTCAACAAGAACGGAGGCAGGACGGGGCGTCGGGAGCGGGAAGGAAGCGACCTGACCACACTCAATGGGCTGAATGTATCAGAGGTAAAATGAACTGGTCGTCATTGTTACGAGAGAATAAACAAGGTCTGTGGTCCTGGAAAATTCAATAAATACCCATAAAACTACTGTGTTTAATTTTTATGGGATTTAGGCAAATGTAGGAACTGTTACAACAACAAGGTCTTCAAATGAGGACACAGGGACTCCTGAAACCGCATGACCCCCGTCAGTTCTCGATGAAAGCCTGTCCTTGCTGCTCTCCGCAGCTTCCAGTCCCTGCTCTCCCTCCGTGACCGGCCCCAGCTTCGAGTCCCACCTGCTCAGGTAGCCCGGCCCCTCACCTCCCCGCGTCCGCCCTTCTCGAGTCCCGATCGCTACACCTCAGCTCACTCTCCCTCCCGTCTTAACTTCTGGAACGTTAGTAGGACACTTAAGTGATCCTTTGAACACCCTGTATGGTCCCAAGTGCCTGCACCCCCCTTTCCTGATGGGCTTGTCCTGTACCCACCCGAGGCGCTCACGCCTGGTACCAGAGTCACACCCAGCAATGCCCTCTCCTCTCCGAAGCTTACAGCCCAGGCCGGTGGTTTCTATCGTGCCCGTGACTCCTCCATCCTTCTCTCTGTTAAGACAGCCTGGTCCCAGTCAACCACCAGCTCACTCCCCCCACCGCACCCCACTGGCCACCCAAGAGCAGGAGGGGACACTTTGCTAGTTCCCCGAGGCTTGGCTGCACCTGTTACTGTAGACAAACTGTCCTTTTAGGGCAAAGCCATGTGTCCACTAGAAACCCGCCCCATCGATCCTCCCTTCGACCCCACATTTTGTCTCTAGCTCAGACCTTCTTCCAGAATCCCAGGCCGAGGCATGCTCTCAGCCTCTCACCTGGATCTCTACCAGACCTCACAGACCCAGAGCAGCCTCTCTTCCTCCCTCAACCTTCTCCTGCAGCCCTCTCTATTTCTGGCTGTTCCATCCTTCCAGGCATCTAGGCCCAAGACACAGAGGTCAGCTTCTCCTCCAAAACACATGCCGATGAGGACCATCTCCCCACCGTTCTGAGCTCCAGCCCAAGTGAGGCCAACACCACTCATCTGGGTTAATGCCTCTGAGCTGGTGTCACCTCTTCGGACTCTTCTCAACAGAGTGAGAATTTCAAAAACCTAAGTCAGGTCATGTCCCTTCTCTGCTCAAAACACTGGTGCCTCATTTCATTCATTCAACAGAAGAGCTGAAACCCTGGAATTAGGCACCATGACAATTGCTTCCCACTTACCTCTTAGCACCTTCCTCCTAGTTCACTCCCCCTTTCCTTCTCTGCTGTTTCTGAACACACCAGAGTACTGTTGCCTCAGGGCCTTTGCACCAACTTTCCCCTCTGCCTGGGACGTTCTTCCTTCAAATGTCCACTGGGCTACTTCCCTTACTTCTCTCGAGTCTTTACTTAGCTGTCAGCATTTCCATGTGGCGTCCTCCACCAACCCCACCCAAAATCTCAATGTCTTTATTCTTTTTCTCTTGCCACATTGTATTGGCTTCTAAGATAACATACGATTTATTCTACACTTGTCATGCTAGAACCCAAGGGCGACATATCCCTGACACCTAGAGTAGTGCCTGGCACATAGCAGGTGCTTAGTTGTACCTGCTGATCAGGGAACTGGTTGAGTGACTATGGGGACATGTGTCTGGGACCCTGATTTCAGGACAGCTTCTACTCTAGCTACTGCCCTCCCCAGGGGGATATCAGAGCAGCAGTGACAACACTGCTGTTGGGTTTCCAGAAAAGGGCAGAGAGCAGGGTGGGCGGGCCCCTGGGCGAAAGTTCCACAGGGTAGCAGGGCCGTCAGCTAGGGCAATGCACAGACGGATGACCACGCACATCAAATCGGGGGGGCAAAAGCGCAGAGGAGGTGGTCAGCTGCGGCAGGAGCGAGCACCTGTGTCCGCAGCGGACCAGGGAGGAGAGGGCAGATGGCAGGTCACCTGGGGGAGCGGGCAGAGGGGGCCGGGGCGCAGGTGAGCATCTCGGGCACGATGCCGGGACGCCGGGCACTGCAGAGCACGCACCAGAGAAGACAGGTGTGGCGCTGGAAGAGCAGGGCATGGGTAGAGTGTCCATCACAGGGTCACAGAGGGGGTCGAGAAGGGGTGGTGCTCTCTATGGGAGACTCCGAAGGCAAGAAGGTAAGAGCTGCTGAGGGCAGCAGGCAGAGGACGAGAAAGCTGGGGCGCCAGAGAAACTCCCGCCAGGATGGCAGGAATGCTGACGCCACGGAGCACTGCGCCAGCTGCCGGGAGGGCGGGGGCTGCAAGCCAGGCAGCAGCCAGGCCACACTCGTCTGTCCGTCGTGGCACTCACAGCTGCCGCAGGTGTCCCACGCTCCTGACTGGTGTCCTCCTGGGACTCCCGGCAGAGCCCAGTCCCGGCACCAAGACTAACTTCCCTCTGCGGTCTCACATGGTTCCCCAACTCTGTGGTGCATCTGCTTGTCGTGCTACTGACGCCTTCCAAGCCCTCATCTGTAAGTAGGCACCCTCCCAGGGAAGGTCAGGGCACGCACGGCGCAGGGAGAAGCACAGCCACAGCGACCTCCGAACGCCGCTCTCCTTTGGACCGAACCCCAGCATCAGAAGGGACTGTGTCCACCCGAATTCTGATTCTGTAAGTAAGCAGACCCAGGTTGAGAGTGAGGAGGTGCCGGGGCCACACAGGGAGTGAAACACGTGGACTGCCACCGTGGGGTCCCGGAGCTCACATTCCTGCGGCCTGATCAGGGGCGGTCTGTGGGGCTGCGTGGCAGGGAGTGCAGCAACCGCGCGGAGCACGCATGGTCCCGCCAGGCAAGCCCCTCCCTGCCACGGCCGGAGCCACTCTGAGCTTCGGTCTGGGCGCATGCCAACACGGCCCAGGCGCATGCCAACACGGCCCAGGGCTGTGTGGACGGGACAGGAGGGCACAGGGCCACGCAATTACGGCAGGTCACCCCGCCCTCTCGTGCCCGCATTCTCTGCCGCTCTGGGCACTGCCGACGACATCCTGCCCTCTGAAACGTCAGGCCCTCTTGGCCGGGGATGTGCCACCCCTGGCTTTCTCTCTTCTCCCCCTGCTCATCTTCTCTCCGGCCCCGTCCTCTCCCTCCCGAGTTCTCTGCAGATAGAGCAACACGCCCACTCCGTACAGAGCTTTCCTCTGGCCTCCGGGGCTGACAACACACCGCCTGCCAGCCTTTCCTTCTGGAAGACTCACAGGCCCTGTACACTTGACACATCTAGACCTTAACTCTTCGTTCCCAAACCAGGTCCCAGTAAATCAGCGCTAACAGGTACAAAGGGCCCACTGCGTGCTGGCACTTATGAGTTCACCATGAGCGACCTCATTGAAACCCTTGAAATAAGCATCTGTGAGACGCTCCCCATGTGCAGCTGTGAGCCGAGAACGTCACAGAGTCAGCCCCCACGAGGTCCAGCCTTGCTGACCTGCGGCTCGCAGATGGGGTCGGGACCCACCTGGGGTCCTCTCCTGGGCTCTCCCACAGGGAAGTGCATGAAGTACGCTAACCTCAAGTTTACGGCTCCCACGTACGCCGTGTAACCGTAGCCGCCATCAGGGCACTGAACATGCCCAGCTCTCCAGGGGGTGTCCCCGGCCAGGGAGGACGGCCACTCTGAGCGCGGTCATCCTTGGTGACACAGCTCTGCTCTACGACCGAACTACAGACATGGGGTCCGTCCGTGGTACATTCTATTTTATATGTGGCGTCTTTTGCTCAGCACAATATCTGAACACAATTTCCTCTGAAAACCCTCCAATAGCTTCCCAGTACTCGGAGGGAAAAAACAAAACAAAACAAAAACCCTTAAATGGCCTACAAGACCTCCATGCCCAGCCTTACATTTGTCTGAGGTTGAATCTGGCATCGTTGTCTCCCTCCTGTCTGTCCTAACTCCACCGTCTGTGCTCCGGTCCTGCGCCCCTGCTGCTCCATACTGGCCGCGGGGCCTTAAAACATGCTGCTGTGGGCGCCTGGGTGGCTCAGTGGGTTAAGCCGCTGCCTTCGGCTCAGGTCATGATCTCAGGGTCCTGGGATCAAGTCCCGCATCGGGCTCTCTGCTCAGCGGGGAGCCTGCTTCCCTCTCTCTCTCTCTGCCTGCCTCTCTGTCTACTGTGATCTCTCTCTGTCAAATAAATAAATAAAATCTTTAAAAAAAAAAAAAACAAAACATGCTGCTGTCTCTGCGAGGACGGGGAGCCGGTCCCTCATCAGGCAGGTTAACTCCCCCGACCACGTGCGTTTGGGGTCCTTGTCATCGGTTCAGGGGAGCCCGTGCTGTTCCCCAGCGAAGTCAACCCTGCGCCACCCTGTTTTGTTTAAGAAACACTTCGTCCTTCTCAGGTGCCAGCCACTGTTCTACGTGCTCTATGCGTATTAACTTGTTTAATCCTCATAAAAATGCTGCAGCACAGTTAGTTACTCTTACCACCCCCTTTTCCACAGGAGAAACTAAAGACCTAGAGAAGCATCCTGCCTGAGGTCACAAAGCTAATGGATAAGGAGCCAGAGCTGGGAGCTGGGGACCTGTCCTTCCCTGAGGTCACACCGCTCCTGTTCTTCCCTGAGGTCACACCGCTTCTGTGTCCTCCAACACTGTACCATTTACAGCGGGGACAGTCTCTGGCCCGGGGAGGGGCTGCTCTCAACAAACGAGTGAACGAACAGGCGCCGGCGACTGTGCTCAGACGACACATCTCAGGGACGACGAGCGGGGGCTACACGCGTGTGCTCGCATGTGGGAGCAGTGGTCCACCCTTATCTACAGCGCTGCTCTCCACGGTCCAAGCTACCGGTCCCCGCGGGCAGCTCCCAAGCAGACCCTCCTCCTGGTGTGTTATCGGCAGGTCAGCGGGAACCTAGGGCTACAGCACGCGATGCCCACGTCACCCACCTCGCTCCCTCGCATCTCGCAGGCTTTTTACCGTCCCGCGTCAGCACAGGGTGAGGTGATATGATGTCCTGAGAGAGAAGAAAGACCACATTCATAGAACTTCCATGATGGCCTATGGCTAGAGTTGGGTTTTCTGGTGGTTAATCTCACACTGCGCCTGGCACAGGAATGAAATGCAATCCCAGGTATACACGTACAGGAAAACACACACCCTATCCAGGCTTCCATGGTCCCTGTGGTCTGAGGCGTCCACGGGGCGTTTGGATGTGCTCCCTCAGATAAAGAGGGGACGACTGTGTCCATGCTTCAGTGTTTGTTTATGCTGCAGGGACAGTTTTGTTTTTGTGGGTGAGATGGTCACTTGGAAGCTGAATGTGCAGGACCAGCCATGAGGCGACAGCTCTGTTACTAACTCGGGTTCAGGTCACATGTCCGCAGCCTTTGCTGGACAAGCCCACGGTGTCCAACTTAGAATATGGCAGTATAAGTCATCTTCCCCCTAACCTGGCACCTGGTTCCTGGTTCCCCTACTGTCCCAGCCGCCCAGTCTCAAGACCTCAGGAACACCTTTGATTCTCCCTCTGCCTGGCCCTGCAAAGCCCCGTTAGCCAAGTGGTCAGCTCTGCACAGTTCCTGAGCTAGCGCCCAAGTGATACAGAGGAACGTGGGTTTAAATCCCAGCTCTACTGCTTTGTCTCTGAGTGGCCTTGGAGTAAGTACTCAAGGACCCTAAGTCTCAGCTTCTGCAAGTGTAATAACCACAATATCTACCTAGCAGATCTACCTAGCAGGAAGCAGCTCCATCGTTCAAGTGTCCAGCACTTAATTTTGGCTCAGGTCATGGTATCAGAGTCGTAAGATCGAGTCCCAGTGTGGAGCCTGCTTGAAGATTCTGTCTCCTTCTCTCTCTGTCCCTCCTTCCTCACACATTCTCTCTCTCTTGAAAAAAAGAAAAAAAAAAGTTGGAAGGAAGTAGATATAAGTGAAGTACAATGCATGGCCCCGAGGGGTAAATAAACCCTGCTTTTGTGTTACTATTAGATAACTACCCCCTTCCCCGGGGCCAGTCTCTCTGTTTAACCTCTTAGAGAGAAGGGCTCCAGGGGTTGGCTTGGACAAGCTAATAGCTACTGATTATGATTACTGATTCCTGATTATGATTGCGGTTACGAAGGCAGTGACCATTAGAACCGACAGTTAAGATATTAAATAGCAACTGCTAACGTTTACTGAACATTGCATGCTAGCACGTACGTTCCATGAAATACCCGGTTTTAACCATTACAAAATCCTGTGAGGCGGACACCGTTATTATTCATGTTTTGCAGGTAATAAACTGGGGTGCTGAGTACTTTGGCCGATGGAGGGCCGAGCACCCAGACTGCATCTGTCTGACACAGGGCCTTCACCCTGAAACACACTGCCTGAAGGTTCACAGCCTGCAGAACTCAGGCAACCTCTGGATTTCTAAGTATGAAGAGATGGACATGAATCAGTCCCGGTGACGGTAACTACCTGAGCTTCAGGTCTTCTAGAACCACCTTCGTCTTTCAGATAGGTCTAACTTGATTAAGTTTCTCTAGTTCAAATTTAAGCTGGATTTCTTGGCTAATGTGAGATGTGGATTTATAAAAATTGCACGTGGAGCCTGGCCCCTCCATCCTATAGCTCCGTGATTCTGCATTACGTAAGTCTGTTAGGTGTGGTTCCTTGGGTGCAAAATACAGATGATGCCCCCCCGCCCCCCCGCCCTGAGAGTTACTGTGGATCAATCACATCCTCCAGCTCGCTACCTTGCCATCCAACACACACCCAACATTGCTGAGTAAGGGGCTGTGTCTGACGAGCCTCTGTCCTTAGAGAATCTTATACAATGCCCAGGGGGATAAGCCAATTAAGGAGATGCATCTAGATGGTAGACAGCTGCCAGGTCTGCAACTTCCCAGGTTTGAGTTCGGGGGACAGTACAGAGTGGCCTCTGTCCCCACCGTGTTCCTACAGATGGGATGAGACCCAGTGGCAACACAGTCCCACGTAGCCACACTGACTTAGGAGAAGAGGCGCATGCGACTTTTAACAGCCTGACCACGGGGAGACCCGTGCCTTTCAAAGCAAAAAGACGCTAAAGGCCAGTAAACACGGTACAAAAGATTCCAAAGAGAGTACAAAAGATTCCATGAGATTCCAAAGATTCCTCATGGTTCTCGGCAGAAGAAGACTCATGCAAAAACGAGTGTTGTCAGACTTGGAGATGAGGTTTCTAAATTCAGCACTGGTTTTAATTTTTTTTTAATTATTTTTTATTTTTTCCTAGCTTTGTTGACATTTTTCTAGCGTTACTGACATATAAACAGCATTGGCTCTCATACCACCGTTTGAAACTCTTTTGGAAGTAAGAGTGAAGAGAAATTCCAAAGACGTTACCCCCCCCCCCCCAAAAAAAAAAAAAAGAGAGAGAGAGAGAGAAAAGAAAAAAGAAAAAAATTAGGTAAGGATGGAGGAATGGAGGAGGGGTAGGAGAGACAAGCCTCTGACTGGCTTGCTGGCCAAGCCCGGGTGACATTCTTCAATAATGAAACTCCCAGGAAAAATCAAATCCATGCCGCTGTGGAAGTCAGGGAATGGAAAGGCCTGTCCAGTGCGAAGGGGCTCTCTCCGAAGACGTTTTTGTCAACACCTCGTTTTAGGCAAGGAGTGACAGAAAGCACAGAAGGAGACTCCCTGTGGCTTCCCTTTCCCAGCAGCCGCCGGATGAGCCCGGCCATCTGTTGGACAAAACGCACGACAGGGTAAGCCGAGGCCCAAGGCTTTTTCCTCTAACTTTCACTGAGCGCTCTCAAGACGTCGGCCCTGGAACTCTGCATGCGCCAAACTCGGATTTTTTTTTAAAGGCGTCACTTGAGTTTTAAAGGCTACGTAAGTGATGGGAACATAATCGTCTTGGGAATCCACAAATAACTTTTTAGAAAGTCATAAATCTGCATCTCATGCCTCATAGTTTTCAACAGCTGCAAGAAATAGGTCAGAGCTCGAGCCCGGTAGGTTCCCCTTCCCGAGCAGCGGGAATGAGGGCGGCCCTGGGCCTCGTCCATGTGCTTCTGCGGGAAATACCTAGGCCCTCCGGCCACACTTGGACCTGAACTGCTTTTAATTCTTGTTTTTCAAAAATCATGATCAAACATCCATGCGCATAGCTTCTTGGTTTTATAGAAAAACTTCTTTGACCCTTTAAGAACTGTCTGGTATGTGGCAAAAAAAAAAAAAAAAAAAAAAAAATTGTAAAGTTACAAATATACTAGAGCAATTCCACAGTGTAATATAAAGTTGGGGAGTTCTAATCAAATATTGGAAAGGGCCACCAACCAGCCACAGGGAGGCATGGCAGGTGCTTGTCCTAGCTGCCCTGAGAATGGCCTGGAAGGCTTCGAAAATAGTGTCACAACCGCCACCCCCCCAGGCCAGTGAGTGGGGGGAGGTGAGCCTGGGCAGCAGGTGCTTTTGAAGCTCCCGAGGTGACGCTAGGGGTTCTCAACCTGGACGGGACCTGCAGCCACCCAGGAAGGAGAAAAAGGGACTGCAGGGAACCCCCAAGCCCAGACATTCTGACGCAGTTAAAGGGAGTGTGGCCCGGGGAGCAGGAGTTTAAAATCTCCCCACGTGACCCAATAGAGCCAGAAGCACGGCATTCTACTCCCAGAGCTCTGAACAGAAAGCAGTTTCCCCGAGAATCAACAAGATGAGGGGGTACCCTCTGCCTTGCCCTGATCTGTCTACCGAAGAGAACGACAAACGTCCGTGGTCTCCAGAGTCTTAGGAGGGAAATAAATCAGGAGAGCAACTCGGTTTTGGGGATTGCAATTTTAATTCCAAAACAGATCTGCCACCCACGAAAAGAGGAGCCCTCTGTTCCCTAACAGGACTTCTCCAGTTCTCTCTGGATTCTCCCAAGGCAGCCACCTGCCTTTCCTCTCCCTTCTCGGCAGGCCCCTCCCTGCCCTGCACGCAGCCCCCACCACACGGCCGGGAGCCAGCGTGCATGGCTGGGGCTGGGGGGGGGGGCAGGGGGCAGGGTGGGCTCCGAGCCGCACTCCACCTCAGCAGGTAGGCCTGCCCATCCTTCCTGGCTCCTCTGGTCCCACTGGTCCCGCCGGCCTGGGCTATAGTGTGGCCTGCTGGGGGTGAGCGCTGGCCATGGCCCTAGCCAGGACTCCCCTCCTGGGGCTGACCAGCATGCCACCTGGTGGCCTTCCTCCCCCAGAGTCCTGGGGGAGGCCTGTGGGTCTCCCACTCTGCTGCCAAGCGCCTCCTGGTGAGGACCCAGCTTTACTATATGGAATCATAGTTTCCCAGGGCTGCAATCTCTTTGTTTATTTTCTTTTGGTCTCCACATTTTCTCATGGGCATCTTTCTCCCTCCGAGGTATCTGCCTTGCACACGGCTGTTCAGTGTAGAGGGGGCAGAGAAAGGCATTTCCTCTGTGCTCTCCCGTGAGCCCACGGCCCCCAGCTGCAGGACTCGGGGAAGGCCCTCCAAACAGGGCGCGCATCTTGTTTTAGAGCCAATGACCGTGACACCGCACATGAATCAGGCTTCGTAAAGAAGGCTTCATTCAAAGCCGCACTGTGGATGGAGTTAGAAAACGACCTATTGTCCGTTTTCCTTTGAGGCCCTTTATAATCCACTGTTGTGAATTTCCAAGTTAGAGTGCCTTTTATTTGATTCTTCAAAACCTTTCTTTCCTTCTCTTGAGGGTTTCCTACACAAGTAAATGAAACAGCTTTATCATTTGAAGTTTTCAAGGATTGGTTTTCCCTTATAATCAGACATATTCTTCCAAGTCCAAGGGGAAAAAGCACTCTCCAGAGTCCCGTAACACGTCTGGACTTCGCCGCCTGTAGAAGCCACTGAACTAACCAAATGTTTAAAATCTCATCTACAAGTTTTTTCTAGTAAAGTGAAATTTACCAGTCTGCATTTATTGTTTTTCTAAAAAAAAAAATTACCGTTTTTTTATTTTACAAAAACAATTTAATTTCCAGTGCTTGAAAATGAAATTTTATATTCTCTCTATCCTTCACATGAAAGCACAGGCCAGAGCAGCCCCCCTCCCCCTGGGTTTTCCAAGAGCCTCCTCCTAGACGCGCATATCTCCCCCCAGGATCCGGCACACAGGGTCTGGCCACTTAGGCCTAAGGACTGTTCTAGAAGAAACCGTGGTTTGTGGCGCTACGTCTCAGTTTAAGGACATGTCCTGCTTCATATCTATGATTTATTTGCTGCTGAGTCTTTGGTCAGAAATGCAACCCCGGCCATAACATTTTCCTGATGATCCGCCTTATACTGTGGTTTCTGGGAACGCATCACAGGGAAAGGCCAGGGACTCCCTGCTCTTAAGTTTCAAAACACTTCTCCGTGGGTGAATCTAGTTCTTTCTCAATGACTATGAAGTCCCCAGGGAACAGGGGTACAGTGAGGGAGGAAAGGGACAACTGACAAACTCGGGGGAAGGAGAGATTCTATCTGGATGTCAACATTTGGAAGAAGGGATTAAAAAATGCCTCCCCCTGGCGCATGAGTGGGTGACCCTTCTAGACTTTCGGAGCCTGGCAAGCACAGGGGGTGGTGAGGTACCAGGCGGCCTGGGCTCCTTCTGGTTCCACACTCACGGCTGACTATGAGGTCATGATCCTGAGGACCTCACTTTACCTCTACCCCACCTTAAAGGGGAGCTATAAGGAGGAAATAGGAGGGCCCCTGGGTGGCTCAGGTCATGATCCCGGGGTCCTGAGACTGAGTCCCTCACTGGGCTCCCTGCTCTGCAAGGAGCCTGCTTCTCCCCTCTGCCTGTGTCTGAATGAATGAGTGAATGAATGAAAAAAGGAGTAACAGAAGGAGCAGAAAGGCTGTGTTGGTTTACCACTTCTCTATGCTCAAGTTCTTAGCCTATAAAACAAAGGGCCAGTACTAGATAATTTCCTAATCTTCTTTTTGTGTGGATACTTTTGAGTTGATGGCTCTTTCTGATCAACTTCTTGGCTCTTTTTTTTTTTAATCAATTAAATTGAGAGAGAGAGAGAGAATGAGAAGGAACAAGTGGGGGGAGGGTAGAGGGACAAGAAGGCTCCCTGCTGGAGCCTGATTTGGGGCTTGACCCCAGGACCCTGGGATCATGACCTAAGCTGAAGGCAGAGGCTTAACACACTGAGCCACCCAGGTGCCCCAACTTCTTGGCTCTTACTTCTTTGAACTTAGCAACTCAATTTCCCACCCCACCAGCTAATTTCAAAAGCTTTACTGTACTTGGTTTTATAATTCTAAGAAACTGGGTCCATATTATAAAAAGAAGCTAGAAATTCAGACGTTCACTGGAACATCCCATTGTATTCTAACGTCCTCCATCAGTTAGTCCTAGAGGTTTCTGAGGGGACTGCAGCAGGGGGAGGTTTATCGTTCTTTTCGATGCTGCTTTTTAACTGAGGGTACTGGAATCCACCCCAGAAACCATTTGAATGGTTCAGTTTCTACTGTTCTACTGGCTGAGGGTGCGTCCACCATCCCTGTGGAAGCTCTGTCCCTGGGAAGGCAGAGACAGGAGTGGTTCAACACCTGAAAACGACTCCACCCGGTGCTGTGGCAGCAGGAGGCGAGGACAGATGGAAGGAGCGGCCACGGACCAGCCTCTCCCTGCTCCTCCACCAGACAAGCTTTCCAGCTAAGCCTGTCTCCTACCTGCTGGAAATGGTGTGAGAACCAAAAGAGACAAATGCCATAAGGCCTCACAAATGTAAAAGTTCACATAAACATAAGAGAAACAGTTTTCAAACTTAAAAAAAAAAAAAAAAAACTTAGTTGAATACTGGCTTGTAATCTTATAAATGTTTGATATTGTAGCCAAATAATTTTTAAAACTGACATGCAAATCAAGCATTATTAAAAAAGTGCACCTATTTTCATGGAGATCAAATACCTCAGTAGACCTACTTTTTTCTGCAGCACAAAATCAACACATTGAGAATACAGCCATTCCTCCAATATATTGCTGGTTTGGCGCCAGACCACCACAATAAGGCAACAAAGTGAGTCAAACGAATTTTCTGCTTGCCTAGTACCTATGAAAGTCATGTTTATACATACTGTAGTCCACTGAGTGTGCAATAACGTTGTCTAAAAAACTAATGTACACACTTGAACTTAAAGATCCTTTATTACTAAAAACTGCTATCATCTGAGCTTTCAACAAGTTGTCATCGTTTTGCTGGTGGAGTCCTGCCTCATTGTTGATGGCTGCTGGTTGATCAGGACGGCGGGAGCTCAAGGTGGAGTAGCTGTGACAACTTCTTAAAATAAGACAAGGAGGTTTGGCACATCAATCAACTCTTCCTTTCACGAATGATTTCTCGGAGCATGTGCTGCAGTTTGATATTCTTTTTAAAATTTTTATCTTAATTTCAGCATAGTTAGCACACAGCTTTGTTTTGGTTTCAGAGCTAGAATACAGGGGCTCGACGGTTCCCTACATCCATTCCATATTCTATATTTCCATACCAGTGCTCATGCTGATAAGTGCACCTTAAGACTTGACTTACTTATTTGCGAGAGTGAAGGAGAGCAAGCACGGGAGTGGGAGGACGGCAGAGAGAGAGGGAGAGGCAGGCTCTCTGCTGAGCAGGGAGCCGGATGTGGGGCTCAGTCCCAGAACCCTGAGATCACAACCCAAGCCAAAGGCAGGTGCTTAACAACAGAGCTACTCAGGAGCCCCATGACAAGTACTCTTAACCCCCTTCACCTACTCCAGCCCATTACTACAACGGAATATTTCTCAGCCATAAAAAAGAATGAAATCTTGCCATTCTCCACAACATGGACGGAGCTAGAGAGTATGATGCTAAGTCAGAGAAAGACAACGACCATCTGATTTCACTCCTATGTGGCATTTAAGAAAGAAAACAACTGAAGAGTTTGCTACCATGTTACCCACAGAACTTCTTTCAGCTCTGGAGTCAGTCCTCCCAAACGCTGCTGCTGCTTTATCAGCTACGTTTACAGAATGTTCTAAATCCTCGGTCGTCATTTCAACAGTCTTCCCAGCATCTTCACCAGGAATGGAGTCCATCTCAAGAGCCCACTTTCTGGGCTCCTGCGCGAGAAGCAGCTCCTCGTCTGTCCGAGTGTGACCCCGAGAGCACAGCGGTGCAGCCCCGTCTGCAGGCTCCTCTTCGGATGCCCATTCTCCGGCCCCTTCCGCCCCATCTGTGGGTCCCTCCTCCACCGAGTCTCGGACCCTCCAAGTCATCCGTGCGGGTTGGATCCCTTCTTCCAACCTCCTCTTTGTGCTGATGTTCTGATCTCTTCCCAGGAATCACAGATGTTCTCAGTGGCATCTAGAATGGTGAATCGTTTCTGGAAGGGTTTTACTCTGCCCAGATCCCTGAGAGGAATCACCATCTACGGCAGCTGTGACCTTACGAAACGCATTCCTTCAGCGAGAAGACTTGAGAGTTGAAATGACTCCTTGATCATGGGCTGCAGGACGGACGCTGCATTAGCGGCGTGAAAACCACATTACTCTCAGGGTCCGTCTCCATCAGAGCTCTTGGGTGACCGGGTGCCTTGTCAGCGAGCAGCAGTGTTTTGAAAGAAATCTTTTTCTCTGAGCATTTGGCCCCAATGGGGGATTTACCGTATTGGGTGAACCGTGTTGTAGACAGACGCACCGTCATCCAGGCCGTGTCGTTCCATTTGTAGGGCCCAGGCAGAGTAGACTGAGCGTGACGCGAAGGGCTCTAGGATTTTCAGAATGGGACGTGCGCGCTGGGTTCCACTTAGAGTCACCGGCTGCATCAGCCCCTCACAGGGGAGCCGGCCTGTCCTTCGCAGCTCTGAAGCCGGGCATTGACTTGTCTGTGGCTGTGCAAGTCTGAGATGGCGTTGTCTCCCGACAGAAGGCTGTTTCGTCTACACCGGCAGTCCGTTGTTGAGTGCAGCTGCCTTCCTGAGTTCTCTGAGCTGGACCTCCTGGGTGACTTGCGGCAGCGTCTCCGTGGGCACCTGCGGCCTCACCTGGTTCTTGCATCTTACAGAGTCGGCTTCTTTCCTTAATCCCACTAACACGCCTCTGCTGCTTCAGATGTTTCTTCCGCAGCTTCCTTACCTCTCTCAGCCTTCATAGAACTGAGCGGAATTAGGGCCTTGCTCTGGATCAGGCTTTGGCTTAAGAGAGTGTGGTGGCTGGTTTGATCTTTTGTCCAGATCACTCGGACTTTCTCCATATCCGTGATAAGGCTATTTCCCCTTCTTACCATCCATGTTTCACTGGCGAAGGCCTTTGAATTTCCTTCAAGAACTTTCCCTCCGCACTCACAGCTTGGCTGTTTGGCACAAGAGCTTAGCTGTCAGCCTATCTCTGCTTTGGACGTGACTTCCTCACTAAGCTTCATCATGTCTAGCTCCTGGTTTAAAGTAGGTGATGTGTGACTCTTCCACTTAGAGGTTGTTGCATGGTTATTAACTCGCCTCATTTCAATATTGTCGTGTCTCAGGGAATAGGGAGGCCCGAGGAGCGGGCGAGAGAAGGGGAGCTGCTGGCTGGTGAGCACTCAGAACACACACGTTCTTCACTGCCTTGTCCGGGTGTGCGTTTGTGGCTCACAGAGCAACGACAGCACTGATATCAGAGACCCCTGGTCACAGATCACCGTAAGAAATACAGTCATAACGACAAAGTGTCAGATACGACGAGAATGACCAAAACGTGACACGGACACGTGAAGTGAGCATACACTGCTGGAGAAATGGTGCTGATTGGCTTGCTCCAGGGAGGGTTGCCACAAGCCTTCAGTTAGTAAAAACACAGCATCTGCGAACTACACTCAAGCGGCAAAGGGTGAGGAGTGATGGCTTCAGACTCAGCCACCGACTGAATCTCAGGTTAGATCTCTTATAACTGACCACGACCTATTTCTGAATCCCGGGTCAGCCTTATGAATACGCAGCACCTAGATCATTTACTGAGGGTGGGGACAATGCTTCCTTGCCCAAACCCACATCCTATACCTCCCTGCTGATGCCTTTAGTATCCACGATATCTGGAGACGCAGTGTTGCTGGTGGAGGGAACGCACTGGCCTAAATTCACATAAATGCATAAACCTGTGGTCTCATCTTTCCAGCAGTGTGAGTGTGCTTATTTCCTTATGCTTAGCTTTAAAAATCCGCTTTAGTGACTATACAAGTACCCTATGTAAGTACCCATTTATAAGGGACAATTTATACAAGTACCCACTTAAAAGGGACAAAGGACAAACACATTCACCCACTCAGTCACACCTCAGCCAAGATGAGAAGATTTCCATCAGCACGAAAAGTTCATTCCTGTCCTTTTGCATTCGGTTGTGGTCCCAGGCTCTCGACAACCACCAGTCTGCTCTGTCACCCTCCCTAGACAGAGTCAGCCTGCCCCGGAAGTTCGCACGAAGGGAACACGCGGCAGCGCTCCTTTGGCTCAGACTTCCTTCGCGCCGGGTGATGGGTCCGACACTGAGCCATGCTGCTGAGTGTGTAAGTCGCCTGGTTTTCCCTGTGCTCGTTGGTGCGTTACTGAGCGAATATCCCGTTCAGTATCTTTTCTCGTGCTTTCGTGCTGCTCATCCAGCTTGTTCGGTGAAGCTCTGTTCTCACGCCTTGCCCATTTGTAAGGAAATTCAACTGGGTTGTAGGAATTCTTCATATTTTTTTTTGAAAACAGGTTTCCTTCCAAATGTATGGAGCAGGAGTCCTGTCCAGGGCTTGCCTTTTCATTCCCTTAATGATGCCTCTCAAAAAACATAACCGTTTTTTATTATCGGGTCCAACTTCCCGATTTCCTTCTACGCCCCGCACTTGTGTGGGCAGTTGTGTCCTGCACCAAGGGCTTGGAGATTTGTTCCTAGAAGTTTGATCAGCCAGGATTTTTTGACAAAGCGCAAGGTGTGGAAAGCTCACTAGAGAAGAGGCACGAGATGGGGAAGAGGAGGATAAAATGAAAAAGAAAAAAGATGAGAAATGAAAAACTTAAAGACAAAACAGACCTGGCCCCATGGATAATTACTGACACGATGGAACTGTGAAAACAACCGCGTCCCACAGAACCGGAACCGGACGGAAATGGCTGTGGATGAATGGAGAATCGGGCAGTCGGCCTTTATCACTCTCCGGGAATCTCAGAAATTTAGGGTGGATTCGTTCCTGGAGAAATGAAGACCGATGGCCGGGGAGAGCAGAGACGGGGCTGATGCCTCGGGTGCAGAACTCACTCACCCTCACGAGGTACTCACACACTCACCCACACGAGGTACGCACACACTCGCACACACTGTGTACTCACACACTCACCCGTACCACCCGAGGTACGCACACAGTTACCCACACAAAGTAATACCACACTTGCACAAACTATGTACTAACACACACACATATTATGTACTAATACACAGTCACACAGTGTACTAGCGCCCACATACAGGACATACACACTCGCACACACTATGTATAAACACACACTATGAACTAGTGTACTAACCTGATGTACTCACATACACACTATGTACTCATACTATGTACTAACACACACTCGCACATGCTACGCACTCACACAATTGCACATACGAGGTCCTAGCACACACACTACACTAGAGCTCATACACGATGTACTGCCACAGTCACATACACGATGTACTGATACACTCACTATACACACTCACGTACTACACACAGTCACACACAAATTTTATATGTCTGTGTATGTGTGTGTGTATATAATCCATTTATTTTTTTCTACTTCAAGACCATACTTCACTTGCCAAACCATTTTTAGTTTATCACATCTCTTAAAATAATCAAAGCGGAATGAAATCCGAAAATAAAAAACAAATATCCTTCAGCAAGTGGCAAGAGGTCAGACCCAGGAGCAGTTGAAAAGAGTAACTAGACCAAGTATGCAGAGTTGGGCCAAGAGGTGACTAAGAGGGAAGGAGATAAGATCTGTCTACATGTACCTGGAGGCCGTAAACAACTCGGAAAGCGACAAGCCAAGCCAGCCCACAACAAAGGCTGACCAGGAATTTGCTGCGTATCAAGGAAAGGAAGTGGACGAGGGCAAGGAAGCCTTCCCACTCGGGGTTCTGTGAGCCGGAGAGCACTGGCTGGCCACCTCCCGCTTCCCCGCTCCCAGCCCTGTCCCCATGCACGGTGCCTTGGGCCTGCCCTGTGCCCCCCACGCACGGCGCCTTGAGCCTGCCCCGTGCCCCCCATGCACGGCGCCTTGGGCCTGCCCCGTGCCCCCCACGCACGGCGCCTTGGGCCTGCCCCGTGCCCCCCATGGCACAGAGCTCGGCCGGCTCTGCCTGCCCCGCCCCCAGGAGTGAATGCTGGACCCCTCCGGGCAGGACTGTGAGATCTAACTGCATCTGCTTGGAAACCCGCACAAAACCTGCAGACCACATCCCTCGCTGGCTCCAAACCCTGCCGGGTAAAGTAGAACCACCCCAGGTTGGCCTCAAGACCCCTACGATCTGGCCCCTAACACCCTTCGATCCTCCCCAAGCCTCGTCAAACCTTTTGCTGGAGGAAACCAGCCCCCAACCGCTCTCCAAACAGCACTTAGTACCGGGTGCCCTCCTTCCAAACAGATTCAAGTTAAACTCAAGATATTATCGTCTTTGATGCATGATGCAGGGGATTAAAAAGATTGAGGACAGAAATGTGGACCTTGCCTTCAAGAGGCCCATAAGGTAGCACAAGACACACATATAAACAACTGAACCATGTTACGTTATCTTTTTTACACTGCACTATTTATGCTAGTGATATCAAAACAATATTGTAAAACCATAAAAGAGAGTGAAATGAGGTTTTCCAGGAACGTTTGGAAAATATGTCCCAGAGAAGCCTGTCCTTAGAATTAGGAAGAGGGTATGCATGAGTGTGTGTTGGTGTGTGTACGCATGTGCGTGTTGGGCATGTGGGAGTGTGTGCTGGGCGTGTGTCTGTCGGGAGTACATATGTGTGTGAGTGTGTGTTGGGCCTGTGTGTGTGGATGAGTGTGTTGGGCATGTGTGTACGTGTTGGGCGTGTGTGTTGGGCGTGCATATGTGTGCGGGTGTGTGTTGGGTATATGCACATGAGTATGTGTGTGTTTGGCGTGTGTGCGCGCATGTGCGTGTTGGGTGAGTGTGTATTGGGCGTGACAGAGAGGCAGAGTGAATCTGCGACCACAGGGGTGAGGCCTGGCATGAGAGTCTGGCTTAAACACTTGGTTTCAGCTGATGGGCAGCCCTGGGCAGCCCCGCTGGCGCTACGGGGCAGGACGGGAAAGGAGTGGGTGGGAGGGGGGCCGAGGGCGAGCTCTGGGAAAGGGTCCGTGTCTCGCTACAGAGTCTAAACTTAATCTTGCAGGCAAAGCGAAGTCACTAGGAATTTAAGGGCAGAGTGCAGCACGAGGGGACCAGAGTTGTGTCCCCTCTCCCTCTCCTGCTCCCTTTCTCTCTTCCTGAGCTCTGTGTTTTCTAAAGATGCATTTGTAAGGATGACTGAAAGCAGCACCACAAGCGGAGGGAAAGGACACAGGGCTGACGTGTGCCACACTCCAGCACAGTGAGGGCTAGACAAGACGCAGGGTCGCCGGTTCAAGTGGCTGCCCGACCACAGAGGCCACTTCACAGGAGCCCGGCTGCAGGCCCAGAAGGAAGACGGAGCTCAGCCCTGTCCTGCCAGGGACGCGGGCACCCACAGTTCTTCCTTCTTACCTCAGTGGCTGCTTGTTCCATCTCTCCAGGAGCACACTTAGCAATTAGGAGCGGAGGCTCTCTTTTTTCTCACTTCAGAGTACGCCCATCAAACTGTGGCAAGAGGCCGTGTGGTGCTTTTCCAACTGGCTACCGTGGAGGTTAGGACTCATCAGTACAGACAGGCACCTAGTGGTGGGCTGGGGGTTGGTATCTGTAGTGTGAAAACAACCAAAACATGTCTGGGGCCTTTCAGACCTTCCCCATAGTGCCTGGGAGGGTTTCTTGAATTACCCTGTATAGTTCTTAGACTGTTTATCAATCCAGATGTTTAAAAAAAATAAGCAAAGCAGGATTTATACACATTCACAGAGGTCTAATTCTTTTATTGCCAAGTAATATTGTCTTGTTCAGTGCTAGTCAATGAAAAAAAGGAAACACCTAACTAAAACAAGTATTTCAATACAGAGCCATAAAGTTTTGGCCTTGTTGCATTTACAGTCTCAAGTGCATCTAAAACCTGGAGATGTAACACTGGAGGCCCCGATCTTCTTTTGGGAGGGAGGCACGTTGGTGGGGCAGCTCCATGAGAGAGTGGGTGGGCGCTCCAGCTGAGCCCTGGGGGGAGGCATGCATGGTGCTGGGGGTGCCTGAGCTCGGGGAGCAGAGCCTGCCGTCCCAAGCTGACGCCCACAGTGCTGGGAAGTCCCAAACGTGCCTACTGCGGCGGGCTGGTGCACGTACAAAAGAGAGACCGCCTCGACTGAAACCTGGACCACAGACCTGAACAGACACCCCACCCAGGGAGATACGCCAGCGGCAAGGAAGCACACGCAGGTGCCCCACGCGTCATCAGAGACATGCAAACCAAGGCAACGAGAGAGCACTACCCACGGATCAGGACGACCGGAAATCAGACACTGGCCACACCAGGAGACCACAACGACAGGAGTACCAGGAGCTCTCACTCATAGCTGCAGGGAATGCAGACCCGTGCAGCAACAACAGAAGATAGCCTGGTAGAGCTTTTGTTTTTTGTTTCTTTTTTAAGGTTTCTTTGTTTATTTGAGAGAGAGAGAACATGAGTAGGGGAGGAGCAGAGGGAGAGAAGCAGACTCCTGGCTGAGCTCGGAGCCTGCCTCTCTGGGGCTGGATCTCACGACCCTGAGAACATGACCTGAACCGAAATCGAGTCAGATGCTCAACCGACTGAGCCACCCACATGCCCAAGTTGGGCAGTTTCTTATAAAACTAAACATGATCTTACCATAGGACGCAGCAATCCACCTGAAAACTTATGTCTACACCACTTATCTACACACAAAAAAACATGTTTACAGCAACTTTTTCATAGTTGTTGAAAGCAACAAAGATGTCCTTCAGTAAGCGAATGGCTAAATGAACAGCTGGTCCATCCAGACGGCGTATCATTCAGCACCGAGGGGAGAGGATCAACCAGCCTTCAGTGCACTGTCACTGAGTGAAAGAAACCAACCTGAAAGGCTACATATGGTATAATTCCTGGAAAGACCACATTAAGGAGACAGCAGAAAATCAGTGCTGCCACAGGCTGAATGCAGGAACAGTGAACGGGGGAGCAGAGGATCTGCGGGCGGGGAGACGACTCTGAGATGCTGTGTGGCGCATACATGACATCACACGTTTGCCCAAACCCACAGTGTGTCCAACACAGGGTGAACCGTATCGTACACTGTGGACTCAGGTGACGATGACGTGTCCATGTAGGTTCACTAATGGGAAGAAATGTTCCGCTCTGGTGCGGGCAATGGGTCGTGGGGGAGGATACGCGTGTGGGATTTCTCTGCACCCTCTCAGTTTTGCTCTTTAAAAAAACCAGGAAGTCTTCGTGTAGGCCACAAAACAGGGAGGCACCACTGCTTCTTGCAGAAATGCCACCTAGAGAACACTTGCCGCCCCCCCGCCCCCAGCCTCCCGTCAGCCCGGCATGGCTCTGACGTGCCTTTCACCGGATAGGGCCTGTGGAGCTGCCCGACTTTCGCAGAGTGCTAAGACTGCCAGACCAGGGCCACCCAAGTGAGAGAAGTGGGGGTCAATGGCAGGGACCCTGATTGCCCAAGCACACTCCCCTGGGGCCCTTTCCTGGCTCCATACTGAGTTCCCTTAGAAGTGGCACCTGACCTGCTGGTGAGTGTTCAAACTACGAAACTCTTGACGTGGTGGCTGTAGTTTGTGCATATTTTATTGTATTTTATTTTTTATATATTTATTTATTTACTTGACAGAGATTGACAGCGAGAGAGGGAACACAGCAAGAGGAGTAGGAGAGGGAGAAGCAGACCCCCCCACTGAGCAGGAAGCCCAACGTGGGGCTTGATCCCAGGACCCCCAGGATCAGGATCCGAGCTGAAGGCAGACGCTTAAGGACTAAGCCTCCCAAATACCCTGGTTTGTGCATATTTTAAAAGAGCACCTTAGCCTAATCTTTCAGAAAAGGACAGGAAATTCAAACCTAAAGCCTTCGGTGTCCATACCAACTCGGCTCAAGTCACTTCTGTAAGTTTTCAGTTCACATACGCCTTAGAGATAACGTGAGTTTGATTTCAGGCCACCACGGTGAGTGATGATCACAATAAAGAAAGTCAAGTAAACTTTTCCATTTCCCAGGGCATATACAAAAGCTATGCTTATGTTATAAACATAGTGTGCAATATGTGTGCAGTAAGTGTGCAATAGCATTATGTCTAAAACAATGTCTATCCCTTAATTAAAAAGTACTTTATAGCTAACAGACACTAACCATATCTGAGCTTTCAGTGAGTCATAATCACTGATCACAGATCATTATAATGAATACAATAACCATGAAAAAGTTCAAAATATTGCAGGTTACCAAAATGTGACACAGAAACATGAAATAATGAAATGCTGTTGGAAAAATGATGCTGATGGACTAGTTTGGTGCAGAATTGCCACAAACCTTTAATTTGTGAAAAGAGAAAAAGAAAAGAAAAGGAAAAAAAACTATCTGCAAAGTGCAATAAAATGAGTTATGTCTGTACTAGGAATCCAACTGTTATCTCACCTCTGCGGTGAAAACAATTTACTTTGTCAAACACTTAGTAGCAAACAGAACATAAATCCACAATGCTTTCATCTTCATTAATGTCAAATCCATTCCCCTAATGGTTACTTTTGAAATATCTACAGCACTGATTGTTTCACTTTGGCTTCTCTTATTTTCTATGTTAAATGCCCATGCGTGTGTGTGTGTGTGTGTGTGTGTGTGTGTGTGTGTGTGTGTACATACATATGTAAAATGTATCAGGACTGAATCCCCCACCCCACTTTATTTAATCTTGACAACTGATACATTTGTTTTAAATGTACACAATCTCTAGTTGAATCGCTGTGTAACTTCCTACCCCTATCTACCCTCACTGCTTAAAAATTTTAAAAAAGAAAAAGAAAACAGAAAACTGAAAAGATAAAAAGTAGATCCAGGGGAAAACTACCAGGAGACTATTTCCAACAACAGATGACTCAACTAGCACCTGAGAATTTGTTGTACTTGTGTGTGCCGAGGTTCTGAACTTCCTGTTTCAATAAAATACCAAACAAGTTGTGTTTCCTTTACAAATAAGCTATTACATCAAGCCCTGTTCCTATAATTTCAGGGTTTTGTCTCCATTCCAACATTTTCTTTGGCAAATGTAGAAACATTCTAATTAAAGCGGAGAGGAAAACAAGCATCATTCATCACGATAAGAATAATGCACAGAAGAACATCCGCGTTTTTTCCTTCTTTCGCTAAGCCGTGCTCTACTTTAAACAGTTTGGGGACTGGCGTCACTTAGTCCCAGAGTAATTCCTAGGTAATGACTGAAAGCAGGCCTGAGTCACTTGAAAAAAAAAAAAAAATTCCACAGGTATCAATAATTCCTGTCACAAGTTTAACATTCTCTTAAAAATATCCTTCCGGGCCGGAGAGGAAGGCATTCCTTTAGGTAATCACGTAACAACATCAAGGATCAAGGTTTCTTTTCAAGATCTTGAGATTAGAAGAGGCCTTCCTATTTGGGACCCTGCAAGCCTGAGTTGAAAAGAATATTCTCACTTCCCAGGAGCTCTCCAAAGGTCCACTTCCATCAGAACTTTGGGAAGCCGTCTATTCGCTCTAAGAAGTACCATCTACACAGGTTTATGTGTTTTCAAGTACACGCTGGAGGCGGCATCTTCTCGCAGCTTGTTCACTGCGCCGCCCCGTTATGCAGGGCGGCACGTGTGAGAGACAGTGCCACTCTATCTACGTGGGCATGCACGTTACGTCGGGGTTCCAGTAAGAGCCACAGCTCCTTCTCCTTCCATTTTAAAGCACCATATTTTGGAAAGTCAAAATCTGAAAGGCACCCAGAGGAAACGTGCAGGAAGAAACGGTCCTGGGAGGTACAAGGCTTCTCTGATCTCATCTACAGTTGCTGAGAATTCTTTTCAGGTTCCAGTTAGGTTTGTTTTGTTTTGTTTGTTTTCCATAACAAGGGGCAGGCGAGACCCCACCCCGAGAGCCTGCTCCTTCTCTATGGGATGCAGTGAGGCCTTGAAATACAGGAGTGCGCTGCTGGGGGGCCCGTTCTGAAGTCACCTGCAGCTCCACGGCTCAGCCCTGCACACAGACCCCCCGGCTAGCAGAGAACGGGGTTGCGGGGAGTAAACAGCATCAGTGACCTTTTCAAAGACCTTCCTGACAGCTGAGGAAGAGAGCCCTGCTTTCACTCAGTGGGAGAACGGACTTTTGAGGGCCATCTTCCCGGGGGGCATGTACCCTCCAGCTCACCACTCTCTGCACTCGGATGTTCTCAGATGGGATACTCACAGGCATCTCGAGGTCAGGTGCCTGGCCTTTCCTCTCCTCTGGGTATCAGAGGCTGGGCACCGAGCTCTGTCTCTAGTTTTGGGGGCTTCTCCTTGGCCTCCTACATTCTGACCCCTCCATCCCACTCAGAAGTCCCCCTGACAGGGACTCTGAGAGGCTCAGTCCTCTGCCCCTTCCCAGACTTGTACAGACACACTCTCCTGACCCGGACACCCCCGGCTAGCGTGGGGACCCACCACCATCTTTCTGAGATGCACCCCCGGTCTCTAACGAAGCACTTTGTATCCCCTCCTGTCTGCCCCTCTTCAAAGTCTGTGCCCTGAGGACAGACAGACTTCATTGTGGGCAACTTAGGTGCGACCTCACACCTGCAGACGTGCTAAGCTAACGCTGGCTGGCCAGAGAGCCACCTGGAAATGTGACCTGATTCAGAATCTGTGTCTGCAGACACCACCTCTTGCCTGGCTGCCGTGTTCTGTCTGCCGCCACAGCTCCCAGGGAGGGCCCCCCGAATGCCCGCTGGCTCCAGGGAAGTTCAGCTGAGAGTGAGCTCCAGGCCCAGAGCTGTTTGTTGGTATTTACCTCTGGCACCACCAGAACCAGCTGGCCCCTTTAACAAGCAAACTAAGTCCACCTTCTATGTCAGATTTGTCCCCTAAGAACCAAGCAGCTAATCCTTGCTCTCAAGTCTTCAGTCTGGAGCTAACGCTCCAGAATCTCCTTCTATGGATGACTGGGTAAGCCTCTGCCTCCAGCTCAGGTCATGATCTCAGGGTCCTGGGATCGAGCCCCCCCCCGCCCTGCCCCCAGACCCAATCAGGTTCCTTGCTCAGCAGGAAGCCTGCTTCTCCCTCTCCCTCTGTGCGCCAGTCCCCCTGCTTGTGCTCTCTCTGTCAAATAAGTACATAAATGTTTGAAAAATTTTAAAAGGATCATCTCCTAGACAGAGTGTCCACCTGAGGCACAGGAAGACGACGGCAGGAAGCGCGGTCTCGCTTCTGAGCCTCTCCTCCCACCTTCTTCCCTCTCGACAGTGGCGATGGCAAAGCCCACCTCCTGGAGCCTCTCTGGGCACGCGGCAGGCTCCCCGGGACCAAAGCTGACACAGCGGTCCACAGGTTCTCCTGCGGGTGAGACGGTCACCTCCACGGGGTGAGGGGAGCTACGGGGAGTGTCCAGAGTCACACCCAGGAGCTGAGAGGACCAGTGTCCAGCCTCAGCGGGCTCAGCCCCGTGCCTCAGCCACGGTCCACCCTCAAGCCCTTTCCCGCCCCCCAGCCTGGAGAATTTTCAGGTTCTCTGCAGATTTTGTTACCTGTGGAATCGTGCTAAATGCCAGATCTTACCAGATCGTCTACACAGAGCCTTTCACATTCTTTGATTCCCCTAGATATGCAGAACCGACATTGGAAAGTTGTCTACATTTATGTGGCCCAATGTGATGACTACCACACACACACACACACACATCGAGATGATCACCCAGTCAAGCTAGTTAACACACCCACCGCCTCACACAGATACTTCTTCTTTTAGGGGGTAGTGAGAACACGGAAGAACTACCGTTGATTCTTTATCTTTTGTCCTCCATTTGCACAGTTGGACCATGGCTGCGTCACTGTTGGTAATGATGATGATTCTCCCCTGCGATGTCTCGTCTCACCTTTTCAGAAAGCTGTGACCTGCGGCATCTAAGGGGGTGTGCTGCCGTTGGCTTGGCTGGTTGCTTCAGGTCTAACTTGTCCGCATCTACTCTGTTCCCGGGTCTGCAATGCCCACTGGGAACATGGCATCCAGTGCCACAGTCCCGTTTCCTGGGACTCCCCTGGGGGCCCCCATCGGCAGCCACACAGTCCACATGGCTGCAGACTTGTGGCTTCCTCCTTAGCCTGTCCTAAGGCACCGGGTCAGCTGTGTTCCAACACCTACACACCTACGCTTTCTTGGCTGCCGCGTGCACAAACACACCAGCACCTAAGTTACAAGCAACAGAGCCGATTGTCCTGAACGACGGTGAAACTCTCCTCGGTGGGTAAGTGCCCTCAGTTCCTTCAGTGCCTCCAACCTGCGCTTGCGGAAACAAGAGGCCCTCGGCCCATAAAGGCATTTCCAAGCCTGCCCAGCTACCTCACAGCCTCTCCCAGCTTCTGAGTGGGGGACTCAGACCCAGAGCAAAGAAGAACTTGGTAAAAGGCACAGTTCCAGCCGCAGGCAAGGGTAAGATGTGAGCCCAATACAATTATGAAAATAATTTCCAGGATCTTTTCATTTAGGCCAGACGTGTCTCTCGTGGCACATTCTCTTCGGTGTGAGTCACACACAGAGAAGCAGCACGTTGTGAACAAGTACCCAATACCTGTGATCAACTTTGTGGGGGAAAAAACTGCCCCGTCACCATTCTTATTACTTAAATTCTTCATCCGACTTTCTTAGGCTCCTTTTGGGAGATTAACATTTTCCCTTTTTGTGAAATGAAAATAACCAAGCCAATTACCTTCGTGGGGCTCTGTCACTGTAAAGTGATTTTTTTTTTAAGATTTTATTTATTTTATTTGACAGAGAGAGAGACAGTGAGAGAGGGAGAAGCAGGCCTCCTGCTGAGCAGGGAGCCCCGGTGCGGGGCTCGATCCCCTCCTGGGATCATGACCTGAGCCGAAGGCAGAGGCTTAAGGACTGAGCCACCTAGACATCCCCAAAGTGCTGTTATCAGTGTGATTTTATCTGCCTCCTGATGACGGCAGGACTGTGGCAGCCTCCTCCCTACACGGGGGACACACCATTCTCTCCAGACCTGAGCCTCACCGTGCTCTTCGGAACTCAGGAACGCAGTGCTCACATGCCTGGCTCACAGCCAGAGTCCTGCGTCAGCCTCTGGCCTCTCTGGCTGCTCTGCGTCCCTCCCGGTGAGGCTCAGGCCTCCCTCCTTGAGCACAGACAGCAGGCAGCCCCTCTCCGGGGTCTGCGGCGGCCTCGGGAGCCCTCCCTGCCCGCTCTCCTCCTCTCCTAAGTCCTTCCCAACCCCCGCGAGATGGGGCAGCACCGCGCGCCCCGTGGCACCACCGATGCCTGCATCTCAGGCCGGCTTTCCTGCCTTGCTTTCTTCCACGGCGCGTGTGCTACCTGCCTCTTCTGTTCGCGCGCCCCTGTCTCTCTCCTCTGCTGGAACCTCCACAAGACTGGTGCCATGGCCTGAATGGCCCTGTCCTCCCCAAATTCATATGTTGAAACCCAGCCCCCAAGGTGACGGTTTTAGGAGACGGGGCTTCGGAGGGGGATGAGCGGGATCCGTGCCCTCACACAGGAGACCCCAAAGACCTCCCCCGCCCTCCACCATGTGAAAGGCTATCCCCCACCCAGGAAGCAGGCCCTCTGAGACACCCAGTCTGCTGGGCTCTGACCGTGGACTTCGGGTCTCCAGAACCATGAAAAATAAACATTTGGTGTTTCTCTCAGTCTGTGGTGTTTGGTTACAGCGGCTGAGTGGACCGACACAGGCAGGGGTCCTCGGTTTCTTTGTTCCCCGATAAGTCCCAAGCATTCTGAGCTATGCCTCGCACAGAGCGGGGATGGAGGCTTCTGAATCAATGATTCATCTGTGCTTTGCTCAAGAGGGGCTACAGATCCAAAAAGCAGAACAGTTGATCTAAGGTCACTAAGTTAGCCACAGGCCTGTCTTCAACTCATCTGTTCTTGACAATTCTGTTGTCCTGAGATTTACAGCAGGTGACATGTAAGTTTAAAATAGTGTAGAAAAACTTGGCTCTTAAAAAAAGTCTTAACACCAGGGCACCTGGGTGGCTCAGTTGCTGAAGCGTCTGCCTTGGACTCAGGTCGCGATCTTGGGGTCCTGGGATCTCGAGGCCTGCACTGGCCTCCTTCTCAGCAAGGAACCTGCTTCTCCCTCTGCCTGCCGCTCCCCCTGCTTGTGCACGCTCTCTCTCTCTCTCTCTCTCTGACAGATAAATAAATGTAATCCTTAGGGAGGAAAAAAGGGGGGAGCTAAGACCATTCCAGGGCCACTGAGGAGATGGAGCTAAGACACTCTCAGTCCTTCTTCAGGCTCATTCTGATATCCAAGCTGAATGCTACAACTTTACCTCTGCTGCACTGATGCCTCCTCGTCCCTCTCTCTACAATCTCGGGGACCAGCGATGTAGCTGGAGGCCAATGCCATCTTCCCCTGCAGTCCGAGGCCAGAGGACATCAAGCTGCTCAGAGTCCTACTTCTTTCCTCTCCAGAAAAATGTCCTGCCCTGTGCTCCCAACAAGCTTCTCCAGCAAGCTGGCTGACAGCAGTAGGCCCCTCCCTTGTGGATGGACAAGGTCCTGCACTCACCGTTTCAAATCTGGACTTGACCAGTGGCTCCTGTTTCTCGGTGATGCCCTAGAAGTTCCCACGAAGGGACCACAAGTGCGTTTTTAGAAAAGATGGGCATGACCCATGCAAGTGGTACCCTATCCTGGGCTGGACCACAGGGAAAACACGGGTACATCAGCACAGCCGCGGCCCCATCACGATGACCTGTGCTGGTAAAACACCCACATGCCATCGCCCAGCTCGCAGCCCTCGGCTGGTCTGCTTTGGTGAATTTTCTTCCAACAAAGAACGCTGCACAATAAACGCGCTCTGGGACCCACATGAAGAAGGCACGTGATGACGTGCGCCCCGAGCGTGCACTGGGGAGGCCGCGGAGCAGGCCACGCCCTGTGGCCCCTCCACTTGTCCCTGTCCTCGCCCCCTCCTGCTGGGGCACGACGTGGCCCGACGGGAACGGCTGTCTGTCGCAGCACTGACGTGTGCTCCCGTCCAGCAGGACGCGGGGGAAGGAGATGATGGGGAAGCTGCACGTGGCACAGCAAGCCTTCGCGTGCCTACAGACTGTGTGGGGCACGAGCTAGCCGGGGACTGCCACCTTCCCACAAGAAGAAAGCAATGAACAGAGCTCTGCTCTATTGAGATGGCTGCAGACTTCGCAAGAGAAAAACCTTCACTAGGAAAGGGCGATCTTCGCTAGAGAGGTTCGTGCGACAGCTTCTTGTATTACCCAGACTCTGGGCAGCAGCCCCCACACCTGCATTTATAAAGGCGCCTGAGGCTGCTTCTCTATCTGAGCGAGGACCAAATCCCTCAATAAAACCTAGAATCTGACCCTCAGCCTTGAGGCAGCAATTTGAGAAGACAAGAATAGAACTCTTTGTTTATTTGGAGGAAAAAAGAAGAGATAAAAACAAGTGCCTAGATCTCTTATAAAATAAACAAGTACAGCCCAAACATTAGAATGACTTTGATTTAAAGAGACAAGAGAGAAATGGACTCTTGCAGGAAAACCATATGTGTTTGAATTAAGGGCGAATGGGATGTCTACCGCATCTTTACACCTGCGGTATGGTCTGCCGTAAGCAGGGAGCAGGAGCCGGAAGGAGGCGGTTTCTCAGCAGAGGTCTCCTCACCAGGTGGGCGGAGGTGGGATGACCCTGTCAGGGTTCAGAGCCCTGAGAGGGAGTCACTGCCCCGTTCTGCAAGGCCACGAACCCAGGTCTGAGAGGGACTGAACCGAGCCCCTTCCCCTCTCCTGGCACGAGAGATGTCCCCAGAGGCCCTGTGAGGCTCACTGTGTACAAAGGCTCTGTTACAGTGCTACTGCTTTTGAAATGACTTTAAACACCTGCAACCTTGACCTCTCTCGCCCCTTAAGGTGCTCATCATACGTGGGGAGTCACCGAACGTCTTCCAACATCTCCATTCATCCTCACACCAACCCTGCAAGGCATGATTTTCTTTCCCACTTAACAGATGGAGAAACTGAGGCTCAGAGGAACCTAACCTATTTTCTAGGAAGCATTAATGTGTGCATTCCTACCTGGTGACATTTGACTCCAAACCACTGCCCCTCATTGCTCTGCATGAAAACTTCTTGTTTAAAAAAAAAAGTACATAAAATTATGTGTAATGGGCAGATACAAGATTGCTGGTACCTTCAACTGGGGGGAAAGAATATGGAATCAGGTAGGGAGGGACATAAAGGGAGCTTTAACTCTATTTTGTAAAATTTGCAGTGTTTTACTTATTGAAAGCTCACAAAAAATGGAAGTAGTGACCATAAAATAATTAAGATTTCATAAAGCTGAATGGTGGACTTACACTGTATAGTGCTTCCTCTTTTCCATATGCTCAAGATACTTCAACAAATATGTGTATAAAGGAAAAACACTATGAATTTTAAAAAATATTTTCTGATACTCCAGCAAAGGTTCTCAGAGTTTTCTTTTCTCAGTTTGTTTCATAGAATTTTTCCCTCACCCTGTCCCACAGATTCGCCCTGGCATTTTATCATGAAAAATCTTAAACATACAGCAAAGTTAAAAGAATTTGACCATGAACAAAATGTACCTGCTGCTACCAAGATACACACATAGAATCACTTCCCTCTGTTTCTTTTGCATAACAATAAACATGCTTTTGCCATGGACCAAAATTAGGAACTCAAAGGGTTTGAGACTGAGTCATCCCTAGTAGAATTGGAATGCTCGTCTATTCAAACACTGTGCAGAGGCTGTGAGTCTCTTGATGCCACTTCTATAAAATTCAACCTTCAAACTTCACAGTAACGCTGAAACAGGAGGCACCACAATTCTTTGTTTCTCCAGGAGCCATGTGACCTAGAAACCAGTGTACATCTACAGTCTGTTCCCGAATTGACAAAGCAAGCTAGAAAGAAGAAGGCAAAGTTGTTTCTAAAGGGATCTTAAAATACTGCTGAGTTTATGGACATTCAGGGTTTTTAAAGCTGGAGAACAGAAGAGAAAAATACCTGTGGGCCTAACCATGCATCCTCCACGAGGGGTCATCTCAGGAGGGAAAGCCCATTATTTACGTGGAGGAGCTGCATGGGCTAGCAGAGGAAACCACTGTTACCAGGGTTGCTCATTCAACATTTGATCGTCCATACACACCCCATGAGATCATGACCTCAATAAACAACGTCCCTCGGGGTCAGTCACGACCTAACCCAGAAAGAGGAAAGCACACTTACTGCAAAGGGTAGCCTCACAGCAATTGCTGCGCTGAGCGAGGTGGCCCTGGTGGGCAGGCCCGAGACGGAGGTCGGGCCTCCCTGGCCCGTGAGGGGGTCACAGGGACCTCACCCAGCCTCAGTGTCCTTGTCTGCACAGCACCCATCATTCGAACACCTGCCTCACAGTATTACCAGAGGAGACACAGTTCACGTATGGGATAAACCCTGGACATTCTAAACCAGTCTCTGAAGTTTACATTTTTTAAAGTGTATAATTTTTTTAAAGCTTTTTGTCTTGAAAAGTTATCTATTCGTGCAAAGAACGAGCAGGCAGACTTCTACAGAAGATACGTGAGGAAAGATCTTCCCTAACGTGCGCTTGGAGAGAGGACGAACCGCGGGCCGGAGCGCGCAGGCCTTCCCCTCCGCTCCCGAGCTGCTGTCCCACCGACCTGGGACAAGTGATCGCCTCTGACAACATCCCACGCACCTCGGAACCCAACACGCCCACGAGAAAGCCCGGTTTCGGAGCCACATTCCAGATGAAGCCCCTTGTTGGTGGGAACCCGCAAACCACCTCCCGCAGCGGCGAGTCCGAAGGGCAGCAGCCAGCCCCTCCCGCTGCCCGCCTTTGCCGCTTCATCTGTGCTGACGTCGCCTAATGACACGTTTCAGAAAACATAAACCAAATGTGTTCCGCGCTCTTCACGCATGAGACGAGTAAGGGCTGGCAAATATGCAAGACAGAGGGCTCGTATTCCCCCCGCCATCCCAGCTTTAGTTCTCATTCTTACTTCTACATATAGTTACTAGGTGGTGGGAGCCTTCATCTCTCCGCCAAAGTGACAGCGCACTCCCACGCTATCGAAAACGCTGTAAAAATAGTTTATTTTTTAAAAGATATTTATTTATTTATTCGACACACAGACAGATCACAAGCAGGCAGAGAGGCAGGCAGAGAGGAAGGGGGAAGCAGGCTCCCCACCAAGCAGAGAGCCCGATGTGGGGCTCGATCCCAGGACCCTGGGATCATGACCTGAGCCGAAGGCAGAGGCTTTAACCCACTGAGCCACCCAGGTGCCCCAAGAATTTTTCAGCTCTACATCACTTACTCGTACTTCTCACACTGCAGCGCTCTTCCTCTCTCCTCCACATACATTTTCTCTATTAAGAAGAACGTTTTCACACAAAAATGTTTAAAAAGGTAGCATTTGAAATGCAACAGAACGAGGTAAGGTGTGGGGACAGCACGTCTTTTAGATCTGTTAAAGGAAAAAGAGCTCTTTGTGCACTGAGACTTCTGTTTATTATTTTTAACCACAGGAATGGGTAGAATTATTCACGATATACTGCTGCCTCTTTGCCTCTGGGCTTGACGACAAATAAGACATAAAGGCATTCAAATGGCTACACGCCGGTTTAAAAGTGAAGACCCTTGATGCTGTGCACAGAACTTATGCAGCTGCCACAAACACCACAGCAGCACTGGAAGAGGGCTCGGTACATTCTGGCCGACAGGGCACGGGGTTTTATGTTCCTCTCACCCAGCTTAGTAAAGCACTACCTCCAGGCGGAAGATCAAAGTGCCGGGCACATAGTAGGTACTCAGTGAAGCTTTGTTTCCTCTTCCTCCCCCACCAACTTGTCTTCCTGAAAACAAAAGCTTTGTTGTTCAGGATTTCATCATTTCCAGATGCCTGCTCTTCAAATGACATCCACAGCAATACACACTGATGTCACAAAGCCTGGAATTTCTGGTGGGAAATCAGCAGTCGATGAACTCACTGGATACTAAGATCCTGTTTTCATGTCAATATCCTTAGTAATAAAATATGAGGAAAGAGAGGAAGTATAACATATAAATAAATATTCCTTACTCATTATTACAGTCTCGATTTATGCTGAAAAAGATTCCCATAAACTGAGGTATCAGCTGCTCTTCAAGAAGGGGGGGAAGCATATTCAATAAGTGAAAAAAGAGATCATTAAAGTCTGAGTTCTGTGCAACAGTTTTACTTCTGTGTCACTGCATTTCTCTAGTATCCGTCTCCGTAGAACCGACCTACCTTCCCGGAGACAACAGGATGGACAGGCTCATTTTTGTCCTGGGAAAATTCTGGTTGGTGAATCTATCTTCTAGGTATTTTGATGATCTTATGCTGTAATTTTCATACATCCATTATTTAATAAAAACCAACTTGTAAAAGTCTATTTTCACTGATTACCATTTTATTCTTTTAATGTAATTTCTGCCTGTCTACCCTTTGGATCATTTTCGTCCTCGTGCTATTAAAGTAACAACTCGACCCACTGTGTGAAGTCTCCCATTCAGGTCCTCCCCCTAGAATGGGGCCCCCAGTCCCTCCGTCACGCGCCGGCCGCAGGGGCAGCGCGCACCCCGGACAGCAAGCAGCTGGAGGCAGGTGAGCAGGAGGAGGAAAGGAGAGCAGAAGGCCTGACGAAGACTCAGGGGCGTCCTGGATCGGCCACGAGTGCAGGAACACTGCCTCCGACATGCCCTCACCGCGGGTGCTGCCGAGCGTCCACCCGGCCCACCGCGAGGGCGGCCGCGCTCAGACTGTTTCTGTCCTCCAGAGCAACCCGGTGCCAGCGCACACGCACACATCCCATCGGCAAACTGACCAGACTCACTGTCCTGCAGAAAGCAGTGACTGGTGGTCCTAGCACGCCCGTCAGGGACAGGGTCTCACCCTGCCCCCAAAGAGCTTATCAGACAGTCGCCTCCAGCCACGGTCTGTGCTCCAGGGCACGTTCTCACAAATGCACTTTTCTTTTCAGACCTTTCCTTCTTTAAGCCTTTTTCTTTTTCTTCTGGCTAGTAAGTGGACTTTTAGCTCTTGCTCCAGTAACAGACTGACAGCTTCACGGTCAGCCCAACCTTCTCCTGGCTCCGAACCACGAAGTTGCCCCGACCGTGGCAGCTCCAGCCGCCTCCCTGGGACGCTGAAGGGGGAGCCTGCACCCTGACTCCAGGTCAGCCTGCTCAGGACCTCGCCAGCAGCTGCTGTTGGCGCCCCCCTCACGACCATAAATGACCCCTCAGCCTCAGTGCCGCTAGAGAGCCTCCCATGGCAAAGTGAGAAAATTCTTCCTGCTCTTCTGTTTTCCCCAAATGACCAGACTTCAGAAAGCTGAAAACAAAGTGCCCCCAAGATGCCTGGGACTGAGGAGAGCCTGCCCTCCATGGAGTCTGCTCGGGAGGGCTTTTCCTAGTAGGCTCCCCTCCAGCACACTGGTCAGGGGACGTTCACCGGCTCAGAGAGCTCAGACTCCGGGAGTGCGAATTCTATCATCAGCACAGTGACAAACAGAAGTGTCCTCTGTCACATGCTTCTGTGGATTGCTAATTCATGGTCTTTTGACGGACTATATGCCTGAGCTCCCTGCACAAGGTCTCCGCAAGCATCTGCTTATTTACAAGGCCCTGCAAGTAAGTATGCATTCTTATCAGGCAGTTCTGGCTGCAACCTTATCGTTGTGAACTTTTAAGACCATAATAAAACAACCAGGCCCCAAGATCGCCGTTCTGAAAAACTACCAAGTGATGTGTAACTATATACAAATACACGCCAAAAATCGCCATCAGATTCCTAACAATCAGCAACTAGAAACAATCCAAATGTCCACCGATCGCCAAATGAGAGACAAGTAATGCTCCGTATCTTGCGTGCAGTGGTAATCAGAGAACTGTATCCAGCTGCCAAAAGTCATCCAACTATGCACAGAGAGTGGTGAATCTCATTGTATGGAAATCATACCTCGGTAAGGCTGGGAGAAAAAAAAAAAAATGAGCTGAAACAAACAACAAACAAAATGTAAGCCAGAAACAGATCTTGCGATAGCAGAGTCGAGTTGTAATTCAACGTGACTGAGTTAGAAGTCAGTTCAGAGTGTTCTGTATTTGCCAAACTTCAGTGAGTCATTTTTCCTTTCAACTTATTTTTATGAAAGAAAGAGGCATTGTAGAGACTTCTGGTCTATATCCTTCAGACCACCACCAGAGATGGGCAACCCTGCTCCTACCAAAACCAGATCAATTCACATCACGGACAACAAAAACCAGTGGCCATTGCCAACACGGAGGAACTGACACAGATGTCCCCAGCCCAGAATGAAAAGTGCTGGTGTCCAAGAAAGGAAAATCGGCCTCTCCACCAAGAAAGGCTGCTCCCTGGCCTTCCCGTTGTCAATGGGAATATTTCTGTGAGGCAGGAGTCATCACAAGGGACTTCAAGTCAGGACGTTTCTGATACAGGAGGTTTGTGTGAGCAAGGTGTGCTACTTTGGCTAAAGCCACTTGTGACATCCAGAAGGCATGTTTCCAAATCTCTTGTCCCTTCCACCCATTCTGAACAGACCCGCCAGACTCCTCTCACTGAAACCTGTACAGTGGTCTGTGACAGCCCTGTTGCTCCCAGCCACGGACAGCTCTGGGGCCGAGTACCCCATCTTCCTTTGCTGGATGGATCCCCGTCCTCTGATCCATAACAGCATGCACGTGGTTTCCTATACCACCCTGGACTTTTCTTGTTGGCCTTTATTTTGTTCCCTTGGCCAGAAATCCCCAGTAGGTGTATTTCTGATGCCGGTGACTGGCCTATCATCAGAGGCTCGGCGGCTGCTGAATGAGTGGTGGGCTGGTTCTGCCTGAGATGCGTGAGGCCCGAGGACTGAATCCTGCGGGTCTCTGCACACGGACATCATTTACAACAAAGAACATGAAGGCTGCCAGGGTTCCAGCAAGGAAACCCCCGTGGACAGCGGTAGCCCTAGGACCCCAGCTTTAGAGCAAGCAGATAGTGGGGAGCAGACGGGGCTAGATGCACTCTCTCAGAGACACTTGAGGAATCTAGTCAGTCCCAGCATGAGTACACAGCCATCGTTCTGAGGAAGACTTCTGGAGTTAATGCTCCCAGGGACCTTGCGTTAACATAAAGATGTGCAACGGAAACCCCATGCCGTGACCACACGGTTGGCCAGCTTTCAGGTAATAGAAACTGAAGGTAGTGGTTTTTGGTTTTTTTGTATTGTTTTCCAAAAATCTGCTCTGCAGTCCCATGACATAACTGGTCATAAAGAATAAAATACAGACCACAGTATTGGGCTACTGGACTTTATTTTATAAAAGAGGAGAAAACAGCAGTTACATGTAATCTTGCTCTCCTTCTGTGGGCAGTACAGAAGGGGGGACACGTGAGTGTGCACAGGAACCCAGAGGCATGAGGTGGAAGTGATGCCCGCTGTCATGAATAAATTTCAATAAAGGAGAAAAAAAATTCCCTCATTCTCTGATTTTGTGACATTCCGAAAGGCAGACCTGGGGGCGGGGGCAGAAAATGCTTCCAGCACGTCCTATTCATGTGACTTACTCACGTGGACAACGGAGATGGCAGGCAAGAGTGGTCGGAGGCTGTGGCCTGAGGGTGAGCCAGCGTCCAGGGGAGAGGCTCGGGGACAGCTGTGGCTGCGCCGGGTCACACCTCCAGCTGTGGTGACCACAGTCAGATTCAACTTCCCGGTAGCATTCCCCCAACTGTCGCGTTTAAACAGGAAACTCGCGGGACAATTGCAGGACACGCTGCTGTCGGTGGACACAGCCCCTGCCTCGCATGTCACTCCCCACGGCAGCTTACCCCCGGTCTGCGCTCCTGAGACCCCCACCGCCTGTCCCTGTGGAGTCCCGGTGAGACACAAGAGCTTTCTTTGTCTCACTGATAAGACATTTATTTGCCATAGAAAAATTCAGAGCCCCGAGAGAGGGTTTATTCTTCTGAAAATACTGGAGAAATCGAGTTTCACCTCCAGTACTTGAAACTGACCTGCTGGAAGACAGTTTATATTCAAGAACCACTGCTGCTCTGTGCTTCCAAGAATGCTGGCCATGAGGGGGCAGTGGGATGGAGGAAGGGTTTTATCTATCGATTCCTATGACCCCATGAATCACATTTCCTAGTTAGATACAAAAATTCCTTCTATTTTCTTTGTTTCTTTGGACATTTAGAGTCTTGGGAATTTCTGAACATTTTGCTATCTGTTCATCAGATAAGGGGTACCTGTAACTGGGGAACACACTGAAACAACCTGTTCAGCAGAACTATGTCTACAAAAAGGGCTCCCCAAAATGGCTGTATCTTGTCGGGGTATCACTGTGTTTGGGGAATGCCAGCAGGACAGGAAAATTTCACTTTAGTCACTTTAAAAAGTCACTACAAACTACTTTGTGTATTATCAAATTTTAGAAAAGGTTAAGTGACGCTGTGGCCAACACAGAGAGATGTTTTGTAAGACACCTCCGGGTTACAATGGTCCAAAAGAGCGTGGCCTGGGACGGGCTGTGTTCTGGTGGTAAGTCATTGTACATGGGGAATGTGTCAGGACGTGTATGCAAAAGGACAGGGACAGAGAGAGATTATAATAAAAAAGGATTAGTCTGGTAAGACTTTTAACAATAATCTCCATCTGCTATGTCTCCTTGTAAATCCGTCGAAATATTTTTGTGGGTGATTCTGTTTGCACTAACCTCTCATGTTTTACGGTTTACTAAACCCTAGATTGTGGTAGGAATACAAACAGTAGGAAGAGGAAAGATTCACATCTCAGGTGAACTTGAAAGGTCCTCCCTCCCCGACATTTCAATTCTGTAGTATTAGCTTTAAAGTGTGTACTAATTCTCAATTCAATTTGCAATTTTTTATTACCAACTCGATGTACCAATATGAAGGCTTCAATCACAGACAAACCTGGGAACTGGCCAGAGGTCTGAGAAGCGCCCGTGGCAGGAATGTCGGAAGGATTCAGGGGGACCAGACCCAGTGCTAGTCTTGCCAAGGGGCCCATGTGTCCAGCAGACTGCTGGGAATTTCAAGGTCTAATCAAGTTTATACAAGAAACCTTGAGAGAGAGCAAGCAAAACCAAGTCCACCTGGAGGCAGTAAAAACTCAAAATTTAGGACCACAGAAGGTGCACACGAAGCGCCAAAGATGATGATGCTAAAAACCAACCAACCAACCCTAGTAACAGCCTAGAAAAATGGCTTCCAAGACAATGTTTGCGTGCGACCACCTCTTGGGGTCAGGTTAGCCCAGAGGCCTTTTGTACAGAACAACCTACCACTCACTGAGCCCAGGGCTGGAGGTTACCCAGTGTAGGAATCCCACCATAGCCTAGGCTGACCAGTTTAGAAAAGTTCCAAAATAATTCAAAATTTATCCAAAACTATCGAAAATCATATAGTAAACACTGAAACACACATAACTTGGGATGTTCTTTTTTCTTCTCATAACCAACTTTCTTGTAAGAATGTCTAGTAAGAACAATCAGAAGACACCGTTCCGTTTTCACATGAGATCTGGATGTTTAAGTCACATGCTAATGATCAAAAAGAATACCAAGGGAAGGACAGGGAGTGACTGCTTTTATCCCCGACTTCTGCTCTCCTTGGTGATGGTCACATGTCAAGTTCCATTGCTTTTCTTGGTGCCACAGTTACGAACAGTACAGGGCGACAGATTTCAGAATAATGAGTAGAAATCTGAAACAAACCCAGTGGGTCCCCCATTAAAAAAAGACATATTTGGCTGAATCTTGAACAATGAGAGCATTAGGAGCACAAACCCCCGCACATTCAAAAATCCACCCGTAACTTTTGATTCTCCAAAAACTTAATTACTAGCCTATTGTTGACTAGAAGCCTTGCTGATAACATAAACAGGTGATTAACATATATGCTGTATGTCATAGGTATTATATACTGTGTTCCCACAGTACAGTAAGCTAAAGGAAAGAAAATGTTATTAAGAATCTCATAAGGAAGAGAAAACACATTTATAGGACAGTACTTGTCGAAAAAAAAGATCCACGTATAAGTGGACCCGCAGAGTTCAAACTATTGTACAAAAGCCAATTGCACTTAATGGTTCTGGGTCACCAACACTCAACGTACAGAAGTATTACAGGTGTACAGCATTCATCTGTAGGAATACGAACCAGAAGATGTATTTACACAACATGGTAAGGAGCGCGGAGGCCCCAGGGAAGTCACCTGGCCACCTCACAACCTTGCTTCCTCGTCTGTGAATGAACGCTCGTTCTGAGTCTCTCTCCAACTCTGAGGTCCTTCTAGTTTAATGTGATAAAGGGCCACAGGCTGGATCAAGAAAGTGCTAACACTGGACTTGACAGCTGCTGATGTTTAAGTTACAGTCAGTTTATGAAGAGAAGTATTGGTGAATGTCACGTGATTTCAGGAGGAAAGGGGAGACCTTTTGTCTGTGGCTGGCTGGCATCTGAGCGCCAATGGATTGTTGAAACAGTCCCCACCTTATGGGTTCCGGGTGGGATGCAGAGCCACTTTCCCACCATGGGGTCTGAAAATGCCAGATGGTCACTCTCCCAGCTCACTTGGCTGCAAGGGCACAGGTGACTGGGGGCTACAATCTGACTGTTAAACCTGACTGAAAGAAGCCGGAATGGGACAGTGCTCTTTGGCAGGGTTGGCCAAGTTTGGTGGTGCTGGCTGCAAATCTGGCTCCTGCTGGTTTGGGGTTGGGGGAAGTAACACCTCACCAGGTCAGATCTGTGCTGGAATTATGAATGTGGCTTTGGCTAGGTTGCATCATTATTACTGTCATTTTTCAGAGCTACACAATCAATTCCATTTCTACATAAATCAGAAAGCATCAATTTCCCTCACTTAGATAAAGAAGGACCCTGGCTATGACTGCTGGTGACACCTGCTTTGGGGACATAAAGAGTTGCTGGATGCCCCTTGTTTATTTGTCTGATTTTTCTAAAGCCATCTCATTATCTTACTTCCTCCGGATAATCTGCAAACCACCTGGCACATACAATCAAGCCTTGGAGCACAGGGTCAATTTCAAGCCTGCAGTGACAACAAACGTATGAACAAAAATGCCCCAAACTCTACCTGTTAATCATATGCATAGCACTTTCCAGAAGGAAGCCCCAGGAGAACGTTTTACTTACTGACAGACAGGGCTTAATCAGAGGGGACACTGAGAGGACATCGGCAGTTAGATCCAGTGGGGGATGGTGCTATCAGTTACTTCTCCAGAAGATGGGTCTAAAACCTCATTCAGTGAATAAATAGATAAATAAATGAAACCCCATTCAATGAAGCAATCTTTCTTTGATCATTAATCATATGGAGAATGGGACGGAGGACGGGCAGTAATCTATGCACCAGATTCTGTGCCTGATACTTTGCCAATGTCACCGAATTCTCCAGATAACCCTGTCACAGCTGTTCTCAAGTCAACGGAGGGAGCAGAGGCTGCAGTAGTTAAGGCTGGTAAGGACCAGGCAGATGCCAGGTGAGTCTGAAGGAAACGGAAGCGGCTCTCTTACCCTGTCTGGGGCAGTTCCCAGTGTTCTGAAACACTGCAGGCTAAGCAGAGCCTTCGAATTCCTTCTTGGAATTCCACCAATACTGGAAACATCCAGACCTGACAACCCAGGCCCTAGGTTTGCTTTTGGAGAGCTGGCCCACTGCTAGGATCTTTGCACCATCTCTGCATAAAACCCAGGCACGCTGGCCTGTGAAGTAGCTCCAGGAATAATCAAGTCTACGGGCTGAGAAGTCAAACTGTATTCCCAACGGGTAGGAGCTAAAGCGAGCAGTGCAGGGACCAGCATCCAAGTCTGAATCATACAAGGCATCACTCGTCTTTTGTGCTGCTCTGCCTGGCTTCTTTTGAGAAGCAAAGCATCTGCTTGGGCCCTGAATGAGCCCCTTTCTCTCTGAGCAGCTTTCTGATGTGTCGGCCTACCCGAAACTCTCCCGTGTGGATGACAGCATTTCTGAAATGATCAGACACTGTCCCTGGGTTACATGTGTCCAAATACACATCTTGCTACAGAATTTTGATTGCTGACCAACTTACATTTGATTCTATGCGATTCTCTAATCTACTGGCATTTTGGTAGTAATGGAATAGTCTATTCTGGAAAAGGAGAAAAAAAGCCAATTGCATAATGAGGTTTAGATTATGTTTGGAAAAAATGGTCAAGTATTTTTCTCTTTTAATTATTAAAACATTCTAAATACACCCCTAAGAAAGAAAGAAAGGAAGGAAGGCAAGGCTTAGAGAAGTTGGATATTAGCTCTTGTGTTCAGAAAACAGGCATATTTTCGAGCCCTAAATAAGCACATTATGGAAAGGGGTTTCCCAAACTTTTAGGCTTCAAGCCTTATTGTTTTCTCACTTTTCTTTTGCCAACTAAAATGTTGTTTAGAATTGATATTGGATAGCGAACAGCTGCAAGTTCTGGCTGAGTGTTTTCCTAGAAATACCAGTTCCAGAAAGAATTTCCACCCGTTTCCCTCTCCCATGAGCCTTCGCAGAGGATCAAACTTATTCTTCTCAGAGATCACGGTCCGAATGTTTACCAGGGCAGTCGAGCGTCTGGGAAACAATGCCAGGGTGGTATTTTTAGCTGCTGGTCAAAGGAGAGACCACTTCTGATCTACCCAGTGGGTTAGTGAGGCAGGAAAAGCCCCCATTTCAAATTCGGAAATAGAGGAGCTATTCTGCCGCCTCATGGGAAGACATGGAAGCAAAGGAGGATTGGTTCTCTAGGACGCCAATCGCGGACTGGTCTGAGTCTTCTTGGAGCTATTTTGGAGAGGGGGGAAGACACCAGATTAATTAGGCTCTGGATCACTTAGGTTCCAGGCAGGAGATTAATGAGAATTCTCACAGGCTCCTTCCAGACTGTAGGATAACTGACAATTCCTTAATTTGAGTTTCTTCTACATCTAGTACAATGTCTTTCATTTGTTGAACTGAGTAAGAGGAAACGACTGAAAACCGAAAGGGTTACAATATTGGAGTACTGTGTTCCGTCACTCACTAAGCCTAACCCAGCATTGCAGCTCGGGGCGTACGGAACATCACTCTGCCCTTAAAGAAGGGAAACATATTATCATGGGAGATAACCAAATGCAAGCCCTTTGGCTTAGAACACTGATCCAGAAGAAGGCCTAAACATGTTTTGAGTGGGAAGGACAATAAGTGTTGCCAGCTAGCGCACAACTAAACAGTTCCAGTGTTTGGGGAAGGCTGCAAGGCAGCCCTGCATTTTAACACCCTTGCTAATGCTAGTTTTGGGGGAAGCTGTATTGTTTGCTGGCACAGCCCTACCCAAGTACCACATGCTGAGTAGCTCTGACAGCCAAAACGTCTTCTGTCACAGCTTGGGAGGCTGGAGGTCTAAGATGAGAGTGTCCCCAGGCTGGTTCCTTCCGAGGGCGTGAGGGAGAATGTGTTCCAGGTTTCTCCCGGCTTCTGGCGGTTTCTGGTGCTCTTTGGTGGTTGCTGGCTTGCAGAAGCATCAGCTTGCCCTCAGCCTTCACTGTCACATGGTGTCCTCTCTGTGTGTGTGTGTCTGTGTTCCAATCTCCCCTTTTTGTAAGGACACTGGTCATATTAGATTAGGTCCCATCCTTCTACAGTGTAGAGTCACCAACGTAATTTAATGTGAAGTATAACTAATTCTATTTCCAACCACAAATCCTACTTCCAAGGAAGGCTTAATTCTGAGGTACTGGGGTTAGGACTTCGGTATATGAATTTTTAGGGGACCTAATTCAACTATAGCAATGGCCCTCAGAGAAATGAAATTTATACAAAAAAAAAAAAAAAAAAAAAAAAAAGAAAGGAAAAGAAAAAGAAAAAGAAAAGTTACCTTGCTCCTAATTATATCTTGAAGATTTTCTTTTCAATCACTTGCAGCATCTCAAGACACTACGAAGTCACTTTTTACAGACCAGTCTGCGTCTTCTTTATTTCCTCTCCCTGTGCTCTAGAGCAGAGATCTAGAGAACAGGACACTAGGCCGGAATCCACAGAACTTGCATCAGTGGAACTGTGGTCAGGGGTCAAGGCTGATGACAACATCCCGCTATTTCACTTTATCTGGAAAAACCTAGATTGTTAAGATTTATGCAATTTATGTAGCTGTTGTTTTTCATTATTTTTCTGTGCTATTTAATACTCAGTTACTTAAGAAAACTGGCCCTGATATTGATCATGAAAATTACAACTGAACGTGCACGCAGGTGCATTCATCTCCTCCCCTGCCTTCCTCTCTCCGGGGCCCCGGTGTGTCACCAACCAGCCAGCTGCCATTATTCCTGACTCTTCCCCCTCATTCCTTTATAGGGTCTTGTTATTATCATGTTGGTCATTCACCGGTTTTTTGAATCTATAGCTCAATGTCCTTCATTATTGGGGAAAATCTGCAAAACCATCTGTCCTGTTCTCTCTCTATTCTTCACAACTGAAATTCCACTTTCAGGCCCCTCACCTTCGTTCCAAGGGCTGCCGCCTGTCCGTGCTGTCCTCTCACATGAATTCCCCTGACTTATCTGTCAACTCAGTGAGTCTCTCTTCAGATCATCAGATGCATCTAATCTTTTTGATCTTTCAACTATGAAGTTCAGCTACTGTATTGTTTTTCTTATTTCACTAGGTTCTCTTTTTAGGTCTACCAGATTTTTTCTTCTTTAATGCTATGACCCTTTAAGGCGTTTTCAAAATTTTATACCTTTAAGCACAGTAAGTGTTATGGGTTGAACGGTGCCCCCCCTCCCTCAAGATGTAAATCTTAATTTCCAGATGTGGCCTTCTTTGGAAACAGGATTGTAGCAGATGGAACTAGTTAAGCTGTCATGATGGAGTAGGGTGGGTCCCTAATCCAGTAGGACTGGCAGCATCACAGGAACAGAGGCACGTAGAGATACAGGGACACACACAGGAGAGTGACATGTGATGACCAAGGCTGACAACAGGGCTGTATGGTTGTAACCTAAGGAATGCCAGGGGTCATCAGCAAATCACCAGGAGTACGCAGAGGCAAGGAAGGTTCCCACAGAGGCTTCAGAGGGAGTGTGCCAACACCTGCTTTCCACACTTCTAGCTTCCAGGACTGTGAGACAATGCCTTTTTGCTGTTTGGGGCTCCCCTGTTTGAGGCATGTTGTTACGTACGGCAGCCTGAAGAAACTAATCCAGTACAGATGGTTATTTCATAAAGTGTGGCTGACAGGTTCCATTGGTAAAGCTCTTTGCCAGTTGGCTTTGGCCATTCCTTCTTTCTGCAACTTCTGCTAATGAGATTATGTTTTGCTTACATGTTCATTTATTCTCGTGAGTTACGCATTTTCTTTGGGAAATTATCTGTAAGAATTCTTTGGGACTTGATGAAGGTGTATTTTTTTTTTTTTAATTTTATTTATTTGAAGCAGAGAGAGAGAGAGAGACAGAGACAGAGAGCACAAGTGGAGGGAGAAACAGATATCCCGCTGAGCAGGGAGCCTGATGCAGGCCTCGATTCCAGGACCCTGGGATCATGACCTGAGCGAAAGACAGACACTTAACCAACTGAAGGATTCACTTCTGCTGCAAAACTGGAGGCGTGGGGTGGTGGCAGGGAGGGGTTGCTAGCACTAGCCTGGGACCGCTTTAGAAAAATTCAGCAGGGCTTAAGTTTTTTTCCAACCACCTAATTTTCTCTGTAAAACTAAAAAGCGAGCTCCTGCGGTTATGATCCTCAGGGATGGGCTCCCCCTTTCTGTTTAATGTCAGGCAGCACGGACAGGTTTCCTTCTGCTCCAGGCACTGCCAGCCAAGTCCTCTGGAGCCCCACCCTCGCGGCGGGGCCCCTCTCAGACTCTCCACTGCTGGGGCGTGGGCCCTTGTCCCACCCTCCTGGGCCCTGAAAAGGGAGGCTCAGGTTTGCCATTTGCCAAACGCTTTGAGGGGAAATCTGCTGGATATTCCCCTGGATTCCCTTCATCTGTGGCTCCACTTAAATTTGGGCCTGATGTGTTTTTTTTTAAAAAAAGATTTTATTTATTTATTTGACAGAGAGAGATCACAAGTAGGCAGAGAGGCAGGCAGAGAGAGGGGAGGAAGCAGACTCCCTGCTGAGCAGAGAGCCCGATGTGGGGCTCGATCCCAGGACCCTGAGATCATGACCTGAGCCGAAGGCAGCAGCTTAACCCACTGAGCCACCCAGGTGCCCTGGGCCTGATGTTTTTTATCTGGTCATTTCACCGATGCCTTTTAAATGATCTTTAGATTATCGTACCCAGCATCTTCAGTTGTTTTAAGTGGAAGGGTCAACACCAAGAGCCGACCAGTGCCAAGGCCGGAATCCCCACGGCCCATCAATCTACAAGTCCTGCTGACTGTCCCTCTCAAGACTTCTCGAGCTCCATGGTGATGAGACTGTAACATCTAAGCTGCTTGGCGCTTCTCATCTCCCTCTCTTCCAGCCTCTCCTCCACATGGCACTGCAGGGCCCTTTCAAAATCAGGACAGTCTACGCCCTCTGCAAAACATGCCCTTGGCTCCAGGTTCCACCAAAGTCCGAACGCCTGAGCTGACACCTCAGGAGCTGGTTTGGGTGGGACCTTCAAGTTCACAGCCTCCCTGCACTCTGCTGAGCCACATAACCCCTCTTCAGTTCGTGGTCTTGTGCTTACTACACGTTCTCAGCTTGTCGTGCCATTCCCTGCACTTTGGGTCTCTGTTTTGGAGGAGGGATGAGATTCCATCCCCCTTCCCCAAGGTTTTACTTATTTATGTGACACAGAGTGAGAGCACAAGTCGGGGGAGTGGCAGGAGAGGCAGAGGAAGAAACAGGCTCCCTACTGAGCCAGAAGCCTGACCAGAACTCGATCCCAGGACCCCAAGATCATGACCTGAGCTAAAGGCAGACGCTTAATTGACTGAGCCACCCACACGCCCCACAAGATTCTTTTTTAACTAAATGAAACATTTGGATCCAGACAATCATTGAAAGTGTTCTTGGCTGTTGACTCGGACCACATCTCCATTCAGGAGGCTTCCCAAGGGGTGCTCCTGCTCGAAACCACCCAGAGCCACCTCGGCGGGTGTCACTGCACTGTCCCCGCGTGTCCGAATGGGGATCTGCCTCAGCAGACTTTAGAAAAACTGCTGCGGGATCAGGTCTCTGCATTCAGCCCTGACAGAGACAAGGAACAGCATGAAAATCTCTAGTTTTTTGACTGTTGCTACTGCACAAGCTGACTCACTTGGGCAGTAACCTGATCACCAGAGGATACTAAAATAGCTTCTGACTCTGTGTGAGAAACAAAGGCTGAAAAATATTTTTCACCATCTGTGTGCACACATACACGTGTAAGTAGGTGTTTAACTTCTGCGTATGGTGTGGCGTTCTCTTGCATTCAAGCTATAATGAAGGCATTCCGGGTTGCACATTAACTGCTATTGATTTATGCCCTAAAATGCATGTCATTTCTATTAGGGACTGTAAGAAAACGTGGATGGTCTTGCCTGTTATCTGATATAAGGCCAGCAGAGGGAGCAGGTGAGTACTACCCGTGGATGTGATCTTTGTATCCCCATGTAGGTACCCTTTCTAGCAGGTTTCCATTTAAATTTAAATTTAAATTTCCATTTAAATTTCTATTGTAGTCAAGCAAGACTTTTTGACCTATAAATTTAAAAAGATCACTGAAATATACATCCAGATTCTGGGGTAAAGTGAGCAGTATTTCTTCTTCTGCAAATATTCTACGAGAAGTGTGTTAGGACTTTCACAAACCACTGATGAGAGACAGAAAGAGGAAGAAAGATATCTACATCTATCTGTAAATAGAGAGATAGATGATAGATAGATAGATATTTTATACATATATAAAATATATATATTATATATATTTTTTTTCTTGAGGGAAACAGATGCCAGGAACTAGGTATCTTAATGCCACTATAAACGTCTCTTTATAGGCTTTGTATTATTTGCTTCCTTTCTTTTTTTTTTCTTTTGTATCAGTATTTCTTTGAAGTTAGACTCTTTCTTTGAAATAAAACATTCTGGGAAGTCAAGTTTAATACTAACAGAGCACCAAAGAAATTGAGGTAGTGTTTAAGACAAAAAGTGGAGCACATACATATATTATTAGGAGAGACTTAAATCATCAGTTGACAGCCATACTTCAGTTGACCAAGGAACAAGAATTGCATGGAGTTATTTTTATACACTTGAATGCAAACATCACTTCCTTTTATGCAGAACTATTTGTTGTATTTCTAATGTAATTCTTCAGAAACTATATATAATTCTTCAAAAATGAGTTTTTATACTTATTACTCCATAATCAAGCCTAATTTCCCACAGGAAGATTTTTTTATATCAAGTCAGTCAGGCAGGCAGGAATACCAAAAGCGAGTCATGTGCTTTTACTTTTTTACTCCTTTGACATGAGCAAATTTATTTATGTTAACCTATAACCAAGAGAGATAATATATCTTCATGTAAATAGCACATATGACATTTTTATCTCTTATTTTAAAAGGTTTCTCATAATTAAGATAAAAATTTTATAAATTTAGATTAAACAAAGATTAATCAAGATGGCAGTAAGCCGCTCTCAAAGGAAAATTCATTCTGAGAGAAATTCATATAGTCCTTTAGTAGAATGGTTATGACAAAGAGACCGTGCACATTTCCCACGAGTAAAGAATTTGAATTCTCTAAAACCTCATTTAAATGAGTTTAGGAGCACTTAATATAAAAATTATAAGCCTACCTCAAAATCTCTCATGAACCATTGTGTTAGTCAAAGGAAAGAGCCTATTGACTTTATATTGGTCATGGGTATAACAGTAATCACTGATACCAATCAACTGAAAGAAAATGTTCAGCATTATTTTTTTTCCTATGGGGAGAAAACAGAACTCAGAATTACTGGCAAAAATATATCAAGCTAATGCACACATCTACTGTTTTAGAATTTCATCCACTGACTTTTTAAAGTTTTGACTTGTATCTTGACCTTTTGGGCATTTTTTTTTTTTTTTTGATGAGAAGATAAAATACTCCATAAAAATATTAGAGAATGAAAATATTTTAAAATCAAACAGCATTTGAGATAAGTTTATGTAACAGGAGAATTACATAAACTAAAATATTCCTAAAAATTTAGGGAATTTATGATGAAATCTTTAAAAAAATAGTTACTTGGATATCTCCCAGGCTTCTAACAAACAAAAAAACTTTTTCTCTTCAATCTTTAAAGCCTACCTATAATGGACAACGTGGCCTTTAAAAAATGAAGCATTCGTTAGCAAAGGCTATGCTGGTTCACAGCCATGCAGACTATAAAAGATTCAGAATCTTGAAGTTTCCTTAAAAAACGATCTGTCCTCTCTCAATGTCTTTCAGATGGCATTTCATAGCAAATACTCTGATAAGCTAGAAGGAATGAGTATTTGGTACCTTTTTAATTGAGCTAAGCTGAGTAAGAATGACAGCCACCCAAGAAGTCACGTGCAAGGGATTTTTCTGCTATGATTAAACCTGATTTTTCCATCGGTATAACCCTCTCCCCAAGAACCTCTGTGGCCCTCCCTCAAACAGAAGGGAGGCAGCGGCAAGAAGACAGATAATTGTCACAGATAAGGCTGATGCTATCTGGGCCTCTGCCCTTTGGTCCCAGCACTTACTTTGTCTGCTCTGCGAATGAAAACAGGTCTGGTAATACAGGGGAAGTGGCTGTTTCCCAGGAAAGGAAATTGCCTGAAAACACATCTGGCAAAGGGCTTTTTCTCCTCCTCCCGCAGGCAGATCCTTATTTTAACAAAATATACATTTGCTCACCTTCTACAAAGGGGAATTCTACGCAGCCAGTGCCCCCATTCTAAGCGGGAGGCATTTAATTCGTTCTCTAGATAAATGGGCCAGTTATTTTATGTCCCATGCTACCTACATTTAATTGGACAGGAAATTGTGCTAAACTAAGCATCATACCTCATTTCAGAACCGTGTGTATTCTACAGGGAACTCGTCCTCTGCTAGCTATCTACATCCGATGAAACTAAAGAGGCAAAGGAGGAAGAAAACCAGCCGGTAAAGCCCAAAAGTCGAGAATGTAGCTAGAATGCACAGAAAAGCTTAACTGACACAGAGAATTGGTGGAATTTCCAGAGATTCCGTCCTAAGCTAATTCACACGATTTGATTTTAAGTCTGCACTGAGGTGTGCACTTCTGAGAGGACTTCTGCTCACAGACACCAGAAGTCCAGGCGACTGAAGCGGGCACCCTGTGGGCTCCACACATGACAGGAGTTCTAGCTCAAGATGACCAAAGGCGACAAGAACTCTCTGGCGTTGAAATGGAGTCGTCACTGGGGACATGCATCTGCCCGCACAGGGGTGACCGCCAGGGTGAAATGCCCCTCTGAGGACACTACAGCTTTGTCATGCTAAAATCAGGGTAAAAATTATTGCTTTAAATTCTTAAATTTATCACCATTAACGGAGACACACTGGGCTGTGGGATGCTTATCACCTCCTTCACTGAGCCTTGATTTCCATATCTATCATGGCAGCAAGGCTTACCTTCCCAGGGAGTGAGCGAGTGTGTGTGTGTGTGTGTGTGTTCATAGTTACACTTGTTTTTCTTTTCTTTCTGTCTTTATGGTAACTTGAAGGGCCTTTTCTTTGGCATTTTCTCCCCCCAAATCTCGTGGCGGGGAATTATCTTTCAACTGTCAGGTTCAAGATTTAATGGTAGATCAACATGATTAGCAACTCAATAGAGAGGCATAACCAAAGTTTTTGCAAATGGCTCTAGATTCCATTTGTAGATTAGGTTCAATTCAACATATATTGAAATCAAGTAGAAATAAACATTTTCCGAGATAAAGAAATCATTATAGAGGAAGCCTGCTTTTCGAAAGCTGAAATACTGAAATACTGGCGTGCGTGCGTCCGTCCGTCCGTCTGTCCTTTCTTCCTTCCCTCCCTTCCAGTCACAGCTTCTTTTTTAAGCTCTCATTCATTACTATATACAATTTGGAAATAAAAGTAGTAAAAATAACTTTCCCTAACAACAATTTTATGTCCACTGAACTTTCTAATGGTTTTCCCTGTGCACTGAACGTTAAATTGTACGTAAACACGTTGACTGATTTCATTTAGCCGGTTTCTAAAAAGCCTGGGAGAGGGGAGGAGACGGGCCAATGTCCCCGAAGCCCCTTCTGGCTCCGGCATGCCAGGCAGGCGCCTGAGTGTCTTGAGTGTGCCTGTCTCCCCCACAAATGGCCAAAAATCGAAACAGAGCGTCCCCAGCTTCATTTATTAGGGTATTTCAGTTCTGCGAGTCCCTCCTCTAGCAACATAGCACTTTCCAAAAATTAAGCCCACGCGGGCCAAGTGAGCCTGCCCCAGTCTCCGTGCCCGAGGCATGGAGGCAGTGCTGGGATCGCAGTGTTCTGCTCTGGGTGGCGGTGAGCAGAGCAGGCAGGAGAAGGCTCTGGAGGGTCTGGGCAGACAGGACGGCAGAAGCCTTGGGCTCAAAGGTTCTGTAGATGTGGGAGATGCATGTGCCTCTTAGCGCCCGAGTACTCTCCATGTGTTTTCCAATCAGGGAGGGGCTTCTCAGAGCAGACATCTGCCACCTACACCTACTGGGACTTTTAACAGTTCAGAAAGCTCTATTCCCCCTCTCCCTGGACTGGTCAGTCTGACTTCCATCCCTTGATTTAACAATGTAACCACCAGTTGAATCCTGAGTGATAACCGGCTCACTTTCCAACAGCAAGGAGCACATGGGCCAACTCAAAAACGCTGTTTGGCCGTCCATGGCTTGGGGACTGCCTTACTTTGCACCGTTCCAAAGCTGGGATCCTTTTTTGGTTTTGGGGTCCCTGAGACACCATTCCAACACAGCCCAGTGTCTGGGAGCTTCTGATATGGCTCTGGGTGACCTGGGGCCTCTGGAAGGTTGTGGTAGGTCAGACTCCATGATCCAGACAGAAGTGGATCTCCATCTACATGGACCTCCATCAGGAGGGGGCAGGGAGGTCACGAACAAGGCGAGAACCTCTGGCACTTCCCACACATTAGAGCTTTTGTTCCACAGGCCAAACTGAAGTGAGCTCAGAGTTCTTTGTCATGATGACTTTTTTTTTCAGCAATAGTTAAACATGATCTTTTTGGTACATCAAACATGATTTACCTTGTTTTAGCAAAATGCAAGGAGAACTTGAGATTGCCCTATAGAAAATAAAGGGGAGCCTCCCAAATTTCAGCTGATGACATTCAGTATGGGGGAGAAAACAAACATTATTAAGAAAATAAGTAACACCACGCACAGCTGTCTGGCAGAACTGTTTGGGAACAAAGCGGTTGGGCAGGCAGGCCACTTTGGGGACGGCTAGAATAATATTTCTCATTTCATAGTTCCGTCTGCCTTTGTTATTCCACTGGCAGGGTACTGAGGAAAACTCAGGATTCTCTTTGAAAATGAACAGTTAACAACAGCTCTGAGCAGTGCAGTCAAGTCTCTCTTCAGTGTGGAGGGGGATCTGGGCTGGGCTCAGCCTGTTACACTGCCCCCAACCCCCGCCCTGGCTCCGGGCTGGGGCAGGAGCGGTCACACAGCTACGAGAGAACCACCACGGTGGGCCTGTCTGTGGCCCAGAGCTGGAGGCTTGGCTGTTGCTCGGGCTCCTCCGTGACGCTCCCCACCCAGGTCTGCCACTTCCTTCTAGGGCCTCCTACTGGCTCCCCTAAGTTACTGCCGGGGCCTGGCAGATCCTCTCCCTGCTCCGCCACGGACTTACAGTTCCGTGGGCGGTGCTGATGCTAAGAACATCCCCCCCGGTTCTGGTGTGTTGCCCACGGCAGGCCGGGCATAAGCGTGACATCTGTACCAGAGCCCCGTTTCCAAGCACACCTTCCTGGTCTTGCATTTAGATCCAGCTTCAAAGCACAGCTTTCTTTTTGGTCAAAGTTTCCTGCCCCTTTCGCAAGTCCCTTCTCCCAGCTGGTCCCGTGGTTCTCAATTCTTCCAGAAGCCATGCCACGATCCGAGGCATGGGACAGTTGCTGTGCATTTAGAATGGCCTCACTCCCCATGCCACATCCCCACCCCAGCAGACTCCGCTAGGTTCTAACTCAGGGGCCAGCAAACAGCAGCCCGTGGTCTGGCTGAAACAACCAGGGAGCTAAGACAGAGTTCAATGTCTTTAAATGGTTGAAATTCACATTTCAACTGGGGTCCATCTCTGGGGTCCACAAATAAAGCTTGGCTGGAACACAGTCACCCTCCCCCATTCACAGATTGTCCATGGCCACGGTTATGCTACAACGGCAGAGTTGAGTAGCTACGAGAGATGGGGTGACCCGCAGAGCCTACAATATCAGGCCATCCATCTATCTGACCCTTTACAGAAACAGTTCGCCATCCCCTGGTCTAAGCAGAACCTCCCCACAGCTCTCTAATAATTAATAATTCCCATTTCGGAACCTACGAGGGCCTGAAAGGGACCGATAAGGCAGCATCCACACCCCCGCCTGCGTGGTCGGTGCCCCAGCCGCGGCGTCTCGGTTCTGGATGCCCCCCCAGTCCCTCCTCTCCTCAAGCCCTCTTAGCTGACGGGTCTCTCCCGCATTCTCATCGGAAGCACCAGCGCGTTATTATCCATCCCCAGCACCCAGCAGAGGGTCTGATACAAACCACTGGACTGGAAGTTCTTGCCCTACAACCTCCTCCTGCAGCTACTTTCTAAAACCACCTCACTAGCCTGGAAGGCAGACGAGCCATTTTTATACCCATAGAACAAACCATGTGTACCCGATGTTCCTGCGTCACGTTCAGAGAATAACACAGTTCCAATACCTGGTGGTGGAAGAAGAGCTTTCCACTGAACAGAGAGGACTGACAAAATGATCCCAGTCTGTATCATCTCAATCCTGGAAGGCATTACAGAGGAAGAATCATTTCATTTTTCAAGTGAGCTGAGGCTTAGAGAAGTTAGCATTTGCCTCAGGTCTCGGGGCTTGTCTTCGGAGCCTACATGCCTCCCCCTACAGTCAGTAGCGGGAATGGATGCATTTTCTTTAATTTCTCCTTCAGTGGAAACCATGTACCAGCATCACGCTGGAATTATTACCAACCTCTTCTGCTCTAGGACCCTCCCCGAGCACAAGTTCTAGCTTTCCCAAGTGACAGAACCCTCTGGAAGTCTGGCCAAGTCTCTGAACCCCTTCTCAGAAAATGACACATGCTACTTTATTCGGACATTAAGGAACAAGATCTGGGGGTGAGTCTGATGACAAGGAGACTCCATCGTTAAAGGAGAGGCTATATCTCAGTTATAGTTTGGTAAAAAAATGAAGACGTGTATTTCTGCCATCAAGGTTCATGAACCCCTTGAATTCTGTGGTGCTCAGGTTAAGAACCCTGGCTGTAGAAGTAACCTGGGAGCCAGCCCATGCAGAGGAGGGATGCTCTTAAAGATCTAATGAGGTCTCTGCAAAACACATGTTCCAGGAAAACAGAATTCACAACACAAATTCCAGGAGCACCCAAGAATTAAAATTGTAGGTCTGGAATGCTCTGCAAGCTGCTGGTGCATGATTTCGACGGACTCTGACTTCCATGGGCAGTCCAGTCCGTCCGGTCAGGGCAAGATACGCTTCCACAGACCGGGAAGAACAGAGCCCGTGCACTGTGATACAAACAGACTGCGGCGAAGACTCTGAGCCTTTCCCCAAGCACACTCTGGCTGGTTAGCATACTGTTAATCCCGAAAGTATTAAGTTTTAGTTAATAAAGGAAGTCACCCAGGGGACTGACAGAGTCACAGAATTCAAACAGAAAAATCTTGGGAGTTAATACAACACTGGAATTTTACAGATAAGAACGGTAGAGTTCAATGAAAAAAGAGAGGTGATGTGCCCGAGTTCAACACAGAGTGGGACTGATCCTGGAAAAAAAAAAATTACAGCATTACAGAATGATGAGATCTGAGCAAATCCTGATCTAAAACAGAAAAAGTCTGTGTTCCTCTGTCACCATCCTCTTATTTAAATTCTGATTTCTCTGTGTATTGTAATTTGATGGACCATTAATCTGTCCACTGTATTTTACTTCGAATACTGAAGTGGATATTTTGTTTAAAAGATGAAGTGTCAGGGCTCAGAAACTGGTTTTCCCAGCATGATTTAATAAACTGCAATCTTCCTATCTGACGCTTTTAAAGGGAAATTTTGTGTATGTAGCTAATAGTTAAAAAAATCAAGAAATACCAACAGAAACTATTTTTCCCTGTGAAAAGGCAGAGGCTTTACAAGAGCAAGACTTCTTCCTCTTTGCTTGTAATAACAAAAATAAACCAAAGTCCTGACATATTTGTAGTATTTTTATTCCTAAAGGAAAAAACAGGAACCTTCATTGTACTTTAAAGTTATTACCCCCGATATGTTACCAGCTAAGCACTGTGAGGCCAGCCTCAGAGAGACCCGCTGCTCTCTCTAGGAAATGCCCCATTAGGGTGGTGCCTCTGAAACACTCGGGGGTCCTGTCACTGAGCGGTTTTCCCAGAGGGTTTCGGCAGCATATAGCCCTGGCTGAACAGCACACATCATGCTCGGATTTTTCCTGTTGCCTGGTTAGTGACCCCCTACAGGAAGATAACAGACACGCCGGGAGGGCGGAGCAGCTTGCTACACAGGTCTGGCTGCTCTTATCAACTTATCATATAAGGAAAGGAAAGTGATTGATTCCGATCCTGACACCGCAGAATCTGGGGGAAGAGAAACAAAGCAGCATGAAGGCTGATCTGTAGAGTGACTACAGCCCTCAGGAGTGAGCAGGGTTATTCGTGCGGCTGCCATCTGACAGTTCCCTGCAGCACGGACCCACCAGAGGGAAGACAGCACTCACGATCAAGTTCCTGCTGGAAAAGGAGGGAAGAGGCTCCCACAGATGGTCCTGAAACCGTGGCCGCAGAGCCCCGCATCTGAGAGGGCAGCTTAGGACCGGGATTCCCATGTGCCTTCGAGTCTGCTAAGCTGCTGGTTTATTACCAAAAGAAAGGAAGAATGTGGCAGATTGTTTTCTTTACTTTGGGCTGTGATCTTGTCCTAGCCGCAGCCTATAACAACTTTCGGAGAAGCATGGACAGCATCGGGAGGAGGCAGTATCAGGTTCAGCACGGAGCCTGCAGCTACACCTTCCTCCTGCCAGAGACGGACAACTGTCGCTCTTCCAGCTCCTACGTGCCCAACGCTGTGCAGAGGGACGCACCGCTCGATTACGATGACTCGGTACAGAGGCTGCAAGTGCTGGAGAACATCATGGAAAACAATACTCAGTGGCTGATGAAGGTAGGAAAAAAAATCATTTTTACTTGGTGAACTTCATGAAGCTGTTAAGATCCGCTCAGTTTAAAAAAAAGGAGGGGGAGGCAAAGAGCACAGGAGAGAGAGACGGCGGCCAACACCCTCACACCGATGATCCTTTCTGTGACTCCAGCCCAGGGTGTAAAGTAGTCCTGGGTGGGAAGTGAAAGGGATTATTTCAGAAAAATGCCAGAATCCATAAAGAGATCTCCTAGTTCAGAATCGTCACTTAATAAAGTAGAGAAAGTACACTTCTCTGCAAAACGTGTAGGCTGTGTTGTTTGTGTAAGTGGTTTAGACTCAGCAACACCCATTGCCAGGGATGTTATAAACTGGTTTCAGGCGCGGGGGTGCGGGGGAGGGAAGCTGTAAGAGCCAGAGCCAGAGCCAGAGCCAGGAGCCAGGAAAAACGTGACAATCATGCTAATTACTGACATAACGGATGGAGTAAAGTGCTTTACCAATTTCCTGAATTTATTTACTAAAATAGATTGTGACTCTTGGTAAATGAGAGGAAATTTAATAAAGCAGACTTTATGTTTCTCAGAACCTGTGGGCTTTACCCTGAAGGGTTTGTCGGTTTGTAAATGGGGTACTTTTCACATGCATCCTGGGGTAAGTCCGGCCCCCAGCCCCTGGGCTGCAGCAGTGGGCTGGGGGTGTCCTCCCACGGGGATGGGCATACGGGGCATTCTGCCACAGCTCTGCCATGACAAGATGGTCGTGTTCGCAGGGCCACGATGATACACAGTGTCACAGATGTTTCACCAAACAGGATTGTCTGGTGAAAGAGAGTTTGACCCAAACAGGGTATGGAAAGCTCAGTTTTTCTTTTACCAGTGAGGATTTTCCTCATGTACATGTGGGGGGGGGGGGGGGAGTATTCTACAAAACCCAAAGTCTCCCTGAAATTTTTGATATGGAATATATATATATATATATACATGTGTATATATATATATTCTAAAGGAGGCTTAAACAAATTGCATACATAGATTAATCATTAAATGTTCTACTGACAGTACCTCACAGTGCTTACAGGGTAGAGAAGGTACTACTTCGCGAGCTACTTCACTTCATGCAAGACCTTGCCCCAGAAGGAGTTCTCAGCCTTTCATTTCCCCATAAACTCTCTGTTAGAATATTTTATCTTAATCTTAGAATAGATCTTGGCTCCAAATCTGTGTTTCTCATTAGCTGTCCTACCTTCAGAGAGGAAATGACCACGTTATTACTTGAGTCTAAGCCGGAATGAATGAGTGCCCTCAGCGCTGCAGTTCCCTGCAACCACGCAGCCGCTTCGGTGCAGACACAGAAAACAACAAACGCTTACCAGAAAGGCCTGCTGTGATACACAACTCGTTCCTAATCATCTTTGAAGGCACTGGCCCTTCTGGGCAAATTCTCCCCCCAGGTTTTCCTCTTTTCCTAAGAAGGTCCCTGCGGTGTGCACTTTTAAAATCTTCATGCACGTGCATAAAAAAGAAGCTGTTCATTCACAGATGTACTTTAAAACAAAAAATACACAGCAACACAGACAAACTGCATCCTAAAGGTGTCCTCACTCTGACGTCCCATTTCTTTTTACATTGTCATGTTCACGCTGAACCCCCTCTCTCCGTGCACTGTGGTTACGCCAGGGCTAACAGCCGTGGTGAGAGATGAAAGATACATCATACATAGTAAACACCCTGATCGCCCGACTGGTAAATCATCTCTTAAAATAAACAGTCAAGAAACCTGAAAGAATGTTTTGCCAAATGCAAGACTGCTTAAATTGCATTTGCTTAATAAAGCCCACAGTAAGCACACCTGAAAAACTCCATGAGCAAGGCTCATATTTCTTAGATAAACAACCCCTTTTTCTTGGATCTTTGTGACACAGTTTAAAGAAGGAAAGGAGCAAGAAATTCTACATGAAGAGACCAACATTTTTTCCTTTCCTGGTTCAATTAGTAAATATTTGAACAGTGGCACAATGGCATTTCCAGACTCCTTCTTCAGCTATCTAGCTAAATTGTCACAGAGAACGACGTCATGTTTATCTTTGCCTCAGCTCAGCACCTGTTCACCTGGCCTATCGGGGTGATGCGCACCTGAGAGTCTGTGTTCACTCTGATCACAGGCTTCTCGTTTGGAATGAAAGCAAAAAAAAAAAAAAAAAAAAAAAAAGCAAATATGAATCCTGTTTAAAGAGGTTAAATATAACCTCTTTGCTTGTTTTTTATTGCTGTGTTTTGTCACCTGTGACAATAAACACTGCTTTTCTCATAAGGGACAAAATAATATATAATGGGATGATAGATAAGCCACAGGTTTAAAGGTTCAACATCACAATCTAACTAGATGGCTAGACTATCCCCAAGCGAAAAAGCACAATTCTGTGTTTTTCATTGTTTCTCATATTTCCTTTTCTTTAGGGTTGTAGGTTTGTTTTTTTTTTTTTTTAATGTTTTCATATTTCCTTTCTCTTCCTGATCAACACTAAAAATTAGAGGGGTCTGTGGGGGGGGGGTGGCAGGGTGGGAAACCTTTAAGATTTTAAGAAAAGTTGTTAAGAGGGAAAACAAGATCAAGTTTCTGTTGATTTCAGGGCCGATGACTAGCAGTTCATCTCCTGAGCGGCAAGCACTGCCTACGGAGCTTGGACTAAGAAAGCCGTTTTGCAATCATCAAAAGATGCCACACTGCCCCTTTAATCCGCCAGGCAAAGGAAGTGTCAGGCTTCTGAATGAGTGCAGAGTAATATGAATGAACAATGCAGGGAGGGCTCACTTTCTGCTCAGTGGTTAAACAAGGATAAGATAATGCAGGACAGTTTACCAAATACGACACAATGACCTAAAAAAATCGTATGTCACAATCCCCTGCTAACCCTGCAGCTATGCTAAACCTCTGCCCCAGTGATACTAAACTCACTTTCTAAAAACTGACAAATAACTTAGCAAAGTGGATTTTATCTTGCATGGAGACCAAATGTATTTTTTTTTTTTTCCGATAAGAGGAAATAGGGAAAGGAAATAAACAATTATTTCACACTGATGGATACCTCAAATTTATAAACAACTGCAAAGCCTATTGTGCTTTAAAACAGAATGTTTTGAAAAATAAAGCTAATGCCTATTAAATTGATGTAAACATTTCCTTTTTTTGTGTGTGTGTAGTGAAAGAAGTACAGGGTAGGCACTATAAACCTGAATCTAGATTCTTTTCTTCCTCTAAAACTACTAATAATATATTCTTTTAATAAGGTGGGAGGAACTACTATTCTCCAGTGGATGTAGAGGGGACAATGCACTTTTGCTGCTAAAAACAAAATTGCCATCAATGGGAAAAACGGATGGTGAGAGGCTCAGGGGCACTGAGACCACCAGCCCTTCCCCATCCCTGTAGCAGTGGGCATGGGGGAGGTGGAGAGGGAGTATGTGTGTATTTTATCATATGTGGTTGCAAAATATTCCTTAGCTGTATATTCAAACAAACAAATAAACCAGAGCTTGGTTCATTAAAGGAAAGAAAAAAAAAATCCTACTATAGCCATAGCCAACAGCCCACTTCGCGACTGGAGAAGAACCACGGCTCCTGTGCTGTATCCGCTGTGTCTTGAATCATGAACTATGACTGTGTTCAGTAGACAAGTGGAATAAAGCCTGTGTTTCAGATGGCAGGGAAATGGTTACTACTGTTATTTAATTATATACTCATATCACTATAGCAAGGAATGAGGAGATGATTACAATGTCACGATGGGAGAGGAAGCACTACATATTTAAGTTTGGAAAATGCAGGTATAATGTTTACTGTGTATCATGTAAGATATACATAGTGCAATGTGTGCTCACTATGTATATTGTATAAAACATACTGAATATTTAGTACACATAGTATATGCTGTTTATATAATATTCACTTTCCACGGTCAAGTAGTCTCTGCTTGATAACCGGGGCTTCTGGCACACTGAACCGCGGAGGCACTGCACTGTGTGGAGACAACTATCTGCCTGTGGAGTCTAGAACTAGGAAATGGAGCTGGACACAACTTCCATAATATCGTACTTCCTGTTTAGACACTAGGTAATCCGTAGAGTCTCCATACTAAAATTTGAAAATTGGTTTATTTTCACCAATGTGGTTCTTTACAAACAGGTTGTGATCCAGTGACTATACAGGAACATGAAAGGGATAATGACCTTACAAAGGGTGACCCTCTGGCAGGCTGGCCCAGAGTGCTGATTTTAATTCTAACTGAAATCTCATGCATTTATAATTGAAAAACAACAGTTTAAATCAACCCTACCACCATATGGATAACTTGAAAAAATAAAGCACACATGTTATGAAAGTAATATACAGGCAATGTAAAATAAGCAAATCAAACCATTAAAACAGTAGAAAGGAGGAAGCAAATTCTCCCTTTCCCTAATCTTCAGCTTCCAGACAAGCACTTAAGAGATTCATACGAGCCCTTTAAAAATTTAATATGAAAATGCATGGATTTCCTTCTTAAAATATGCGTGTGGTATTATACCTCTGTGATATGATCAGAACCTTTATTTGGATCACGAATGACCTGGAAAGAGGTTAAAAGAAAGAGATTTTATTTAGGGAAAAAGCAGAATTTGGAAGAGTGAGTTAAAGGAGAACATGAAGTAAAGGGGTGTGTGTGTGCACGTGTGCCTGAGAGAGCCAGAGACAGAGAGGGAAAGACAGAGACAAGGGGGGGGAGACACTACCCATGAGGGCTCAATCAAGGTGAGGAAAAGGGGCTGTGTTACTGCATGGCTGTTGTGACAGAAGAAAGGTAGTTAATATTGCCACACATCTGGCCATCAAGTGACAGCACGGCCTGCACAGCTCTGTGGATTTCCCAAATTGAGACCTAGAGGCTATATGCGATGAACCATGGACAGATACAGATTTTCCAAGCAGGTGCTCATAAATTGTAGAATATCTGTATTACTTAATGATAATGATAGCTGTGCAAACTATTATCTCTCCTATATATAGACATGCTTTTACATACAGCTATACCTATAAAATATAATTTATTTTTTATTAAACATAAATTCAGAAGTTTTATATATATATATGTGTGTGTGTGTGTGTGTGTATATAGTCTTTTCACTATATCCTTCTTTGACTTGAACAACCTGACAATAAGATTTTTCTCCTAAATTATTCTAGAATTTTTCTGATAAAAAGAGAGCTTCTCAATTTCCCAGTCACACTTTTCTCACGGAAATAGTATTAGTAACACAGTTCTTGGGGGCTGCTAGCAGGTAGCACTGAATCACTTTAAAGCACTTTCCACACTTTAGCCCATTTTGTTCCAAGACCATCTCTAGAACACAGGCATGGGAGATATAATCCTATCTATTTTTAATCACTTATAAACATGGGTCAAGATAATATCAATGTGCTTTGCAGTTTGGAAGTCTTGTATGGATTACCTAGAGAGGAAAACAAACACGGAAAGGCACGTACATCCCCCCCTTTGACAAAAAACAGAATTTTCCATGGAGCTGGAAAAACTACAGCAAACTGTCGGGACAAATGTGAATAGATATGGACCTGGTGCTATTTCTTAGTCCACTAACGTAAATGACTGAATTCCACTCCACCCCCTCCCATTCCTTTTGGGCAAGAGCCATTAAAGTCCATTTATTTGTTCAACAAATATTTATTGAAAGCCACCGTGTATCCTGGTGGCATTCTAGCACTCAGAAAAAAATCACTGAGGCGAAGTCCGTGACCAAGGGTCTGGCCCTGGTGGGGACTTGCCACGTTATAGCACAGCGTTCCTGGCAGGATGTGTGTCCGAAGGTAGGAAGCACTACCCAAAATCACTGAGTGCCTAGAGAAGACCTGGTAAAGGAGATCGGAGTGTTGGAGAGCAGGGGTGGAGAAGGGCATGGTACCAGTTTGGTCACTCCAATGACAGCTCTTTCACAAAAGGGAAACCCATTCAAACCCTTTCCAAATGGTCATTTCTCCTTGTCATCAAAGTGATACAAGATTATTATAGAAAACAGAGCATACAAAGGATGCACAGAAGACACATACTATGTATAATTCTATCACTCTGAAATGACCACCCTTAATATTTAGATGCCTGTAGACGTAGGGTTATTTTCTTATGTGCTGCGTATACTGCAATATCATGTATACTTATCCCTACTGCTGTGAAGTGTGTCAGACTGAGGAGTCACAGACCTGTACCCCTGAAACAAATACTACAGTATATCCTAATAAATTAAAAAGTAATAACAAATTAAAATTAAAATAAAAAGAAAGTAGGTCTGGGAGGTGAAGTAGCTTGTTGACATCCCAAGTCAGCAAGAAGTAATTCCCTCCACCTGCGAGACAGGTGTTCGCAGACAAGCGCAGGGCTGGCGTTCCCGGGCACACCTGCGTACTGGGATGCCACAGCATGTCAGCAGGTTTGGCACATGGTGGCTACTGAGCGGACAACCTCATCATCCAATATTTACAGGTAAAACGTGCTATCGTTTCTATATGAGCATTGTACCAAAGCAGCTAAGGAAAAAAAAAAAAAAAAGCAACTGGGAATATCTCGTGTGTAAAGTAATCACCCAAAATTCCACTTTGTAGTTAAGAAGAGTAAAAACAAACTCTGTGATAACCGAGAGCAAGTATATATGCACCTTCTCACACATCATACCCACAGGAGCAACCCTCTTCTGATTGTTGCCTGAGGGACGACATCCTGAACTTCACGAACACTTGGAAGTTCAGACAAATAAAATCCAGTCCCATGAAAGTAATGTGCGACCCGCTCTGCCCTCTAATTCGATTTTAAAATCACCCAGGATTCTATGATAGGTATCACCAAAAATACCTTGATGTCAGCATGGTATTGTTTAAAATGACAAATGATCAATGATCTGATATAATCAAAAATGGTAAAAAAAAAATTTTTTTTCAGTGTTTTAGAATAAAAGTTTTCAACATTTACTGGAGTTAAAAATGACTGTTTTATGTATGCTTTGACAGTAAAGGGATGAACTCTCCTCTACCACCTGAACTCTGAGTCAAGTATGCTAGCTGTCTGCAAATTAATATTTTAATTAGATATTTCCCCATGAAATCACCTTTCTTTCTTATCCTAATCTTGGCACATACCAGCCGATGAAAGATGTAAAACCTATTAAAATCCCCTGAGGAGTGGACCAAATCCTTTTACCATCATAGCTCCTTCAACCAGCTACAACCATTATCTTTGCCATTCAACTAGAACCTAATTAAAACCTCTGTGGGACCAGCCTTGGGGGGGGCGCCTGGGACAGTAATTACTTTGCTCCCAAATCAGCCTTAGTCCTTCCTTTGAGCAACTTTTCAGAGCCTATGAATTGCTTTTGAAATCTTGACATTAACCTGACAACCTAACACTACAAAGTCTTCACATCTAATATCAAAAAAAAACAACAATCAAGTCAATGAACTATATGCATTAAGAATACCACCTGGTATTTATTAACACATCGTGTTACACTTTTTCATGGACAATGGTGGTTTTTAAGGGAAAGGATATCAAGATACTTGGGTCTTAGAAAATACAGTATTTTGTCATATTGACACAGCCTCTTTGAGACTACATCACTGTATATGTGAATATTCACAAGTTACTTATTAATCTGTTTTTTAGGTAGAGAAAATCAATAAAGTCTTAAAAGGAGGCAAGCATTCAACCTCTCCATTTCTCCATCTTGTCACATCCCATCGAGGCCATATTCATACTTGTTCACATATTAGCAGTCTTTTCACTGGGAGGGTGACTTAATGTGCTGATTAGCCTGGTGACAGAACCCACCGTCCCCATCGCCCTCAGTGTTCCAGGATGGCGTCCTCATTACGATTGTTCCATAAACGACAGGAACAGAGGGCAAACCTGCGCTGCGCGTCAGCTTCTGCGTGCCCCTAATTAACACACGCTTTCTCTCACACAAACACAAATAAAATCTTTTTTTAAAAAAGTCATTTCATACCAAAAGAAGACGTATCTTGGACACAACTATTCAGATTCAAAGAAATCTAAATATAAAATAAATCATGTTTACATGTGAAGTCAATACTATTATTGATAGACAAGCATGCCTTTGAAGTTCCTTTTCTGGGTTTTGCTGTCTGCATGCTTTTTTTTTAACTTTATTTTTAAAAGATTTTATTTATTTATTTATTTGAGAGAGAGAGAGTATAGAAGTGAGGTGAGGGGCAGAGGGAGAAACAGGCTCTCTGCTGAGCAGGGAACGATCCGAGTACTCGATCCTGGGACCCTGGGATCATGACCTGAACTGAAGATAGACACTTAACTGAACCACCCAGGTGTCCGGGTGCCTGCATGTTTAATTAACTATATAAGCAGTGCAATCTGAAGCTACAGAATACCAGTTTTTTTGTTATTTCATTTTTTCCTCTTCATACGTAGTAAATGACTTTGAAAGACTTATTTTTTAGAGCAGTTTTAGGCTCACAGTTAAATTGAAAAGATACACAGATTTCCCAAATGCCTCCTGCTGCCACATCCATGCATAGCTTCCCCCCACTATCAGTGACATCTGTCACAACGGATGAACTTACACTAAAACACCATTATTGCACAGGGCCAACAGTTCACATCAGGGTTTACTCTTGGCATCGCACACCCGTAGGTTTGTGGGCACATGCGTCCACCATAATCGTGCCGTGCAGAGTATTTTCACGGCCCTAAAAACCACCTGTGCTCCACCGGTTCGTCTCTCCTTCCTCCAAACCCCTGCAAACTACTGATCTTTTTACTGTGTCCGAAATTTTGTCTTTTCCAAAATGTCATATACTTGGAATCATGCAGTATGTAGCCTTTTCACTTAGGAAGTGGCTGTTTTTTTTTTTTTTTTTAGCATGATTAACTACATTTGTTTAACCCCCACTGTGCACCTTCAGAAACACAAGGGGACAGCAAGGACTTTAAGGGATTATGTGTTTGTAAGTTGATGAGTACAAAAGCAAGTTGGAAACTCTAAGATACTACACTAGTGCAGGGATTATAATTATAATTAATTTTAATAACAATATCAGAAACACAGTTAACAAGACCTGTACCATCTCTCACATTCAAGATCATAATTCCATTCATAATTCAAGCTCAGGGTTCTATCACATGGTACACAGCTGGCAAAACCATAGTCAAGTCTCTTTATCTCAGAGCTTCTTATAATAACACACATTCTCAAGAGATTTAAGTAGAAGTCCGCACATCTTCTTGTGCGGATCAGGAGAGCTGTCAGGGTAAATGATCTGACCTTATACCTTTGAGTTGAACACCTCAAAGCACATCTTTACTGTAAGATCGTGAATTTCCTTTCAGCATGGAAAAGGGCTGTTGCAGGTGCACAAGGAAAGTGCCTCTACCCCACGGCTGGGCGCCTCTCTAGAAACAACCTGCTCTGAAACTGTGGACGACCTCTTCCCCCATATCACCCTGCCTATCCTGCTCCATCATGCTTGCCGATAAAGCTATAGGGCCCATTAAAACAGTCAGACTTTATTGTTAAATGTATTTTTATCACTTCAGCGCCCAGTAAGTTATAAGTAACACTGCCCTTCTGCCCATTCAGTTTATAGAGAAGGCAGGAACTTAAAGACTATGGAAGGGCACTCTTCAAGCTGCCTTCTGAGTGGGCATTCTGGAGTTAACTCATCAACCCACGTGTCTAGGTAGACAAGATTCAAAATTCCTAAGAGGTATCATTTCCTCTAGGCTTCTGTAAGTATTTTCTCTGCCATTAGATTTGTGGAATCAACAGATACTATCAATTTTTGGTTGTCTGCTGGATAATTATAAACACTAGTCTGAAGATAATCAGAATATTCCTTTGAGTTTTATTAACTACTATCTAGTCTTTGGAATCTTGGAAAATTATTACATACAGATGTAGCTTAAAATGTCCCTAAGCAAACCAGCCTTCTTAATGAGGAATTCTGGTGCAAAAATGCTGCTAGAGAAAAGATATTTTGCTGAATAACAATCAAATTCCAACCCCAAGCTAATAATCTATGCTTAACCTTTGGTGCATGTATATGTAATTCCTTATTATTTTTAGTTACTAAGAAACAGACTGTTAAATTCACTAAAACATTTTTAAAACTTATCCAGATTTAAACTTAATAAAATGTTACTAACAGGAATTCCCAACCAGAATTGGTTTTAACCTAACTATAACAGTAAAATGCTCTTAAAAGCACTGTTGGCTGGGATAACTGGGTTATAAGCTAGAGAATCAAGATTAATCACAACACCATTCCCTCAAATAACCACTGGCCATTTTGCGATGTGTGATTATTTGTCCATATTTTCAAATATGGTCCCCTTCTGGGTTACAACACAGTCGTCCATATGCATTTCTTCTTCTAAATGGACAATGTTTAATACGTAAAACCTATTTATTACTACATGACTAGCCTGCCCCAACCCAAGAAGGTTTTACGGCTGTAACACAGAGTTACCGTCGAGAATGCTACTTTCTTTTACCCTTCAAGTCCGTGGTCTCTGAATGAGAAGAAGAAATAGTGAAACCATTTGTTGAATAACCAACTCTCTTAGAGCTGGAATCCTTTCTCTATCCGTTTCAGTTTTAAAGGATTCAAAATCCTGAGTTGGCAACCCATGTCAGCCACGGCAGCCATGGACATAACCTAGCACCACGCATTCAGCTCCTCAGAAACAGGGAGCTGTTGGCTCATTACACGGATGCCAGCATCTTTCATTTGTTTGCTTAGAGTCTACAGAATTCTTGCAAAAAGGAAGCCATTCATGTGACAGCAAAACAGAGAAAGGCACTTCCCCTTTTGCTGGTGCTATATAGCTGCTGCTGTAGGATGAGAGAGGGCGGTGACCATCATCAGGCATCATACTACAATGGAGTGACAGCCCACTGAAGGGAGATACTCTCTTCCCCCTTTACAAAGAAAACTCAAGCTCAGGGTTCTGTCACATGGTACACAGCTGGCAAAACCATAGTCAAGTCTCTTTATCTC